>NW_026874624.1:0-166135 GCF_032173495.1 Musca vetustissima
AAGCTAATATTTCGATGGAGTACATTTTCAGTGTATCAAAGTGTATATACCCTCATTAGCTATAAGGCTGAGGGTATAATCAAAACTGTGCTCAGGATCTAAGGCGTTTATTTTTTAGGGAACTTTTGTAAGACAGTTCTGAGGTGAATTTTTAAGGCCTTTCTGAGGCTCTAAGTCCTGATCTTTAAGGAATTTGTCTAAAGCTGTGCTGAGTTCCTATGGTAGAGATTTTTAAAAGAATTTTCTAAGAAAGTTCTGAGGCCTTAGCGCATGGATGTACAAGTGTTTTTCGCTTTAAGGTGTCGATGTGTTGAGGCCCAATATCGTAGATTTTTTGAGAATTTTTGTTTGCATCCTCAGCCTGGACCTCTCTTCAAATTGCGACGTGCTGTGTTGAACCTTTATGAAAAGACCAGAATGCTGTTAGTCAACCAATATTTTGTGTTGTTAGCTAGGCAGTTCCATTTACAGTGTTAACCATCCCACTATGATTGCCGATCCATCTACGTCACAGATCGGACGATAACAGATCGTCGACAGCGAATCCCATAAAAGCTATGCAATATAATCCTAAACAAATAACCTCCTGCAATTTCGGATAGTGGAAGGGTTATTTTTAGGCAAACACGTTTCAGTCTGTCAGAACAAAAGTAGTGATATATCATCGTTCTAAATTCATATCGAGTCCCAAATATGTATCCTCCCTAGAAAGCTCTCACGACACATTAATTTATTTGTATGGTTCATACGAACCCTGAAATATTCATTCCACATGGCTGAAGTTAATAGAATGGGTAAAATATTTCGTTCATCCTTTTCAATCCCATTTCATTCATACATTGAATTAACATTAAAAGTAGTTCAGCTAATACCTTAGTGTCATATAGGTCACTATAAGAGGACATGACTGACTATTTAATGTAACATTACCTATCGAAGGGTTTTTGCTCCCTGTGTTATGCAAACTGTGAACGTGCCGGGTAGAATTCTATTCGACACCTCAGCAATTTATGATTAAAATTCGGAATAGCTGTATATTTGTGTAGAAAATATATAGGAGAACCTTAAGCAACACTGCCCTGTAATTTAAGAAGTTAATTTCGTTCTTAAATAAAAATTATAGCCTTTCAACAGAATCTCCCCTTAACTACCACCAAAAAAAAAAACACCAATATTTAACTCATCTAATAACATTTATTTACGCTAGACTCAAAATTATAACGCTTAAGTTAATTTTATCTTATCACACGCCATGATGAAAATAATGGTTACACCTTGGGTTACACATTACACATCCTTCGAGTTTGTCGAAAGCGTGGTTTTATATTTGTCGGGATCGGGATCGGTGTTGAGAGTTTCTCTCTCTCTCAGTGGTAAATTGTGAATTGTGTTGGAAAACATTACCACAGGTAGGAACAAAAAAGTACAAAAAGGTACCTAAAATTATACTTCAAATGGTAATAAATCATTATTATCGAGAAATATTGGCCAATATTTGTACCAGTTATTTATCCCGATCCCGACAAATATAAAACCACGCAAACTAAATTACAATGTCACAATTTTACTTCGCTTCAGTTGTGGCACCCTTATCTTTGCCATTTAATTTCTCTTCCAATTTTTGAAATTCTTTATCGGCAATTTTATCCGATTCATCAAAAACCTGTTCCACACCCTGTACTTCGGGTATATAGAACTGTAACATATTTTCAACGCCATTCTTAAGGGTGACAATAGAACTGGGACAAGATGAACAGGAACCTTGCATTTTCAATTTGACAATACCATCTTCGAAACCCATAAAAATGATATCACCACCATCTTCTTGTACGGTGGGTCTAATGCGACTATCCAGCAATTCCTTGATCATCATTACTGTATCATCATCTTCATCGTTAATTTGGGTGTCTGCATTGGGTTTGGCTTCATTCAAGATGGGTAAACCGCTGGCAAAGAAATCCATTATGACAGCAAAGACTTCTGGTTTAATTATAGCCCATTCGGCTTCCTCCTCCTTGGAAATTGTTATAAAGTCACCGCCAAAGAATACGGAACGTACTCCCTCAATTCGAAACAGAAGTTTGGCTGGAATGAATATAATGATAATTATTAAAGTTATTCTAATAATTTCCCTTTAGTACAATACTTACCCAATGGACTGCAATATGCAGCCGATACACCAGGGAAATCATATGTATTGCCTTTACCCAAGACATCGACGCCTGGTAAAAATTTCAAGCTATCTGGATTTGGGGTATCTTGTGTCTGTATAAACATGCTACGTTGACATTGTTGCAGAAGTTTTCCAACCGTCTGCCTGGTTTCCAAAAGCGATGTGTTACTCTGAGACTGTTGTACTTTCCAGCCATTTTGCATCAATCCCCTCTTTTGCATAACATCTCTATATTCAAGGGGGGAAGGTGATTTGTTATTATTTAGGTCATATTTTATTTTTGAATATTTCATACCTGATTACCAGTTTATTGGCGTTATTTGTAATATTACGTGAATTTCGAATTGCGTTCAAAATTATTCTAGACATTTTCGTTTTGGTCGGTGTTCTATATGTTCTGTGTGCTGCCAAAAAATTAACCTTTATTTTGATGTAAACATTGACAGGGTTGTATTGCAAACTACATGTATAACAGCACTGAACATACCACATGAAGGCGAACAAATATTGTATCAGCTGTTTTCTATCAAAAAGCCAGAGTCATAGGAAAAGTGGTCACGGGGTAACATATTATTGTTCTGAATCCTTACCCAAAAAGTTTTAAATCTGTACGGGTTTATAAAGGGAAAATCGAAAACAGTTTCGATCGAATGAAGATTCTTGCATGATCGGGAACAGAACATATGTCAGACTTTTTTGGAGGTTCTCCCTTTCAGCTGCTTTCTATCATAAAACCATAGCAAAATTCCTATCGGGTAGTAAAATTTTTCGACTTTATAAAGAAAAGAATTACGTCTATATTTTCAAAATGGGAAATAAATAAATTATAACATTGCTGTCCTTTTGAGGATGAAGATGATCTGCCGATTTATCCCAACATTAACACAGGCATTAAAAAAACATTATTCCATCGAGTGTCAACAGATCGTCGATAGTGAATGCGATGAAATCTTTGCATTAACAGGTATTTGCAACAACGTCAAGGAGGGGACAGGTCATTAGGATATTAATGTTATGTTAATTATGCAGCTCCTACTGACATGCTATCTGCCGTGTCATTCCAATTAAGACCCAAGTATAGCAATAGTTTCAATTTGTATCGAGGGCTCATTGTCCCCGGAAGCATAAATAAGCATCCCTATTGACAGCAAAGCCTTCACGATGCACACCAACTATTCAATTGTTCTTCCGAGCCAACAAATCTACTGTCGTATAAACGTTGAGACTTTTTAGGAAAGCTAACTGAAGCTGTGGATCCATATAACCCATTTTGTGAGGGGTTATAGTCTTGAAAAAAAATGTTACAATGTGAAATTATTATATCAATTGGAATACCTGTATCGCAAATAAATTCACATTTCTTGTTATGTCCAAACATAGAACATTTTGAAGGCATGTATTCGGAAGATGTGTCTAGAGGTCTACGTTGCCCCATGTCAATCCTCACCGTGGTATCAAATTTAGCTTCTTCCTCTACCCCTGATTTTAAAATATTGCACCGGGTCTGTTTACACTATAAACCGAACTGTCAAATGCGAACTTTCTCAACCATTCGTTCACTGAACATACCCCACTCGTTGAAATGAAAAGTCAATTTAGTGACATTTCGGCCGCCAACAATAAAATGTAAATAAATAGACAAAAAGAAAAAATCGCCTCTCTCCCCTTTGACAACTAAACTTCACTGACAACTAATAAATTTCTCAACTATTCATTCACTGAACATACCCCACTTGTTGAAATCAAAAGTCAGTTCAATGACATTTTAGACCCCCCAAACAAAAACAACAAAATGTAAATAAAAGACCAGACATGAAAAGATAAACTATATAAGCGGAATTCGGAAAATACTTTTAAAAGAAAAACTAAAAGAAAATTAACAAAATAAAGATGAGTGAACCGCAGACAACAATTACAGATGATAAAAAACACAGAATACAAGGTATGTGAGTGGGTACACAAAAGAAACAACGGTTACTTGTGCATGCTGCAACAAAGTAAGATTTGATTACAAAACAATATAAAATTGCGCGTGTATCATAACATTGCAGGAGCCGCTTTTCTTGGCCTAGTTGGAGGTATATCGGCATTATTTGGTTTCTCGCGGACACTTGGTAAGGCGAAAAAGTCAGAATCAAAACTTCTGGAAAAGGGAGGAACCAAGACCTTAATACTTCTGGACGAAGGTTCGGCATTAGCTATGCGTGCACTTGGCTATGGTACTCTATATGCTGTTTTGGGTACGGGAGCATTTTGTTTTGGTGTTTGGAAATTATCGGGAGCCAAGAATGTAAGTATATGAAGTTTTGATGTTTCGAGGCACATGTAGTGACAGTAGCACTATGGAGGCAAATTATAATTAATTCGGAATAATCGCGGTCCGCTTTATGGAAGTTGAACTATATTTTCAAAATCATTTTTGAGAGATTTCAATAATCCATAAATATATCTATATTTAATTTTCAGATGGAAGAATTCCGCATGAAAATGGGTAGTGCTCTACCAAAACTGACCAGCGACGAGCCACCCAAAAGCCGCACAGACTTTGAAAGTTTGACTGATTTAATGAAATACTTAGCTGCCTGGGGCAAAGAATAACAAAACACTGTTCCAATGCAATGCAATAATAAAATATAATTAGTTTCTATAGTTTAGTTTTGTAAAAGAGAAGAAGAAAAAAATCATATACGATTACGTATGTAGAAATAAGTTTGTATTGTTTATTTTTTCAAATGCTTGCGTTTTCATTTCTAAAATTCCCTCCTAGTCGTCGTGCATTTTGGAAAATTTGCCAGATTCTCACAAATTCTTTCAGCCATTACTTGATTGAGACGATGTTCACACTGTTCCTCTAAATTTGTAACATAATCCATAATATTGGCATAATCCAACTCTAAGAATACATAGGCTTGTTGTCGAAAATCCATCGATTCTCTGATGAAATTTTGCAAGCATGGTGCCTTTTCTAAGTATTCCACTTTTTCAGGGGATAATATGGATTTATCTATAATGGGATGTTTTTGTTTGGCCTTCTTAAGGTCACTGTATGTTTGGCGCAGTAAGGTTTTCCAATCTTTCATTTCCTGATGTAAACGAGATTCATAGCTGAAATGATATTTTATATTATTTATTTAAAATGAATTAAAAAAGTGGTATTTTCAAATTACTTACGCCTTGAATTCTAAACTATGTTGGTCCTCTTCGTCTTCAA
Source organism: Musca vetustissima (assembly GCF_032173495.1). Taxonomy (NCBI): domain Eukaryota; kingdom Metazoa; phylum Arthropoda; class Insecta; order Diptera; family Muscidae; genus Musca; species Musca vetustissima. The sequence continues at coordinate 5,385 of NW_026874624.1, forward strand.
CTGTAAAAGAGAATAAAAACAAAAATTTAAGGTCGATTAGAAAATCTTTCAACAAAATATTACCAACACTGGTCCATTATTCGGTATTTGGAAGCTTTTAGGCATGTTTGTAAAGAGAATTGGTTCTAATTTAATATAAGGAATCTCATTGAGTAGAAAAACCAATTACTAAAATATTATCATGTTTTAGAGTAATGGTAGCACCCAACATTCGGTATTTCGGAGCGTTTCGGAGAGAATCGTCCTACTAAAAATTATCAATATTGATCCACTATTTAGGTTAACCCCATATAATATTAAGTTTCGGTGTTAGGATACGACTTTTATGCAGATTGGTTGTAATTTTATATTTTAGAATCTCGCTGATCAGAAAATCTCCTTATAGAAAAAATATCAATATTGGTCCAAGTTTGTGGTAAGCCCCAATATAATAGTAACCTACATTATTCGATATTTTGGGGAGCTAGACGAATGGGCTGTAATTTAATGTTTCTGGTTCTTATACGGTGTCAAAATGTCCTACCAAAAATTATCAACATATAAGCTTTAAAATTGCTACACCTCGTCACTAGACAATGATGCTCTAGACTTTCTCAAAATCAATATAGGATACAAAATTCAGATTATATATAAAGGCTTAGGCTATAAATCTGTCGGCAACATCGACTGATTCACTGGTACCATCCGCCGAGTCGTCGCAGCAAGGGTTCTGTGAAGACTTACAAATAGGTCTGATTTTCGTCTTCTTATGGCATCCATCACCAGTGTTGTCGTTCGAAAAATATTGGGACCAAAAAGTAGGTATATGGGACCAGTCAGATTTTCGGATAAATATTTTAAATTTATGGGAAATTCTCCTAAATTATTAGCATGAAAATAAACCGAAATGTCTAACAATCGGGTCAAATTAAAAACTTATTTGTTTTTCGAACACTGTCCCTCTTGGTTACAACCGAAACAGCCTTTAGAGCAGACTCTGGAGGTTCCCGTGAAGACTTGCTTATATATCCGACTTTCGTTTTTCTAGTAGCAGCCAGTCATTATTAGTTAGCGATCAAGGAGATTATACGACCATGTGCAAAACAATCAAATTGCAGTCGAAAACTCGACAAGCCGCAACATGACCACACCTTTTAAAATGTGGTGCTATTTTCGAAATTTTGGGAACAAAATTAATCTAGCTGTAATCGGGATGAAAAGAGATACATCATTGTACTGAGTGATGTACTCAAGATTGGATCAATTCCATTAGGACATAGATCAATTTTAGTATCTGTTCACGTACACAAAAGCTGGCAAATCTTTTAAAATTTATAAACCCAAAACATTTTCATTTAACAATACGATTATTACAGATTCTGAAACAGCAATTCTTTACAACCTAATAAATAATTCGAGGTCCCCAAAAGTTCGTTATACTCACAGTTCTCCAATGTCAAATTGAATAAACTTTTTGTTACATTTTGTGTTGCATTGCTGGCAATTGTGGCAATTCTTTCCTCGGGATCCTGTTCAATACTGGTTTCAGCTTCTGTATCAATATTTATTGCAATATTTGAATTATTTGCCATTGTTGAAATAAATATGGACAGTGAGTGTGGTGGATTATACAAAGCGAGTAACGTCAACCTGAAATAAAGCAAGCAAATGACATGTTAATTTATTTGCATTGAAATTCCAGCAATCTTCCAAGCAAAATTCCGTATTTTTAGACTTAAATCTACAATAAGACCCGACCGCATGTCGTTTTGAAATTTTTACCATAAGTTGTGATTACATCGATCTTTTTTCAGACATTTATAATTTCGCAGATATGAAAATACAAATTTCCTGTGGAATTCTTGTATTTTCTGTTCAGTGGTCGTACAACACAAATTAAACATTTACATTCGCTTCCTACGATCTTTGATGGTAAAGGAACGACTGGAGATGACCAAGAGGCTTCAATATATACAAATGCCCAATATGAGATCAAATCCCTGAACCGTATTATCGTGTCTAATGTAGGAGGGATTGAGTGGCAGTGGTGAAACAATTGCAATGGACAGAAGCATTGCCAAGTTAGGAGACTCGTATTACAGTGATGATGTTGTCTCGTTGCTTCTGTAAGGTGTTGCAGAATCATCGGTTCGATACCCGCTTCCAATGTGGGTTAGGTCTTAGGACCGCTCAAATATAGAAACTAAAATGTTACTCCAATTCCTTTTATATTATAGTGAATACTTACTCAAATATTATCTAATCTAAATAGCAATCCCAAATTCAATCAATTTCAATCAATTCGTTTGTTTTGCGTTGTGGTTTGAGTATAGTCAACTTTTGCGCGCCTTATAACCAATATAATCTAAAAACGTTCCTTTTTGCATTTTGCGAATGGCGAGAGACAGAAGAGAATGACGCATCTTATAACCATCCACATCTAAAAACGTTCGTGCTGTATGCTGCGAATAGGGAAAGACAGGAAAGAATTGCGAACATGGAAGGATCGTCATTAACTGATAGATTTTGAGAAATAAATCATTTAATATTATCTGTCGACTTATCGGAGTCATTTAAAAAAAAAAAAAAATAATAATAATTAAATAAATAAATGGTCTGTTCCCGTACTGCAAGAATCTACTCGATTTTACTATTTTCTTCGATATCATAATGCCATGTTCTGACGGGCATTCGAACAACGTAGTTCGCTCTCAGAATTACGTATATGAATTAACCCGTTCATACAACACTATTCTTAATTCATGTCATCAGAGTTTTTTTATTTCAAACTTTTTGTTTCTTGTTTCACACCAAAATTGTAACATATTTGAGTGAATCACATATGAGGTACCCCAAAATTGGGGGGTACCCTTATATGGGAGCTATGCCTAAACGTGGACCGATATACCCCATCTTCGAACTTGACCTGCCTGCAGATAAAAGACGACTCTATGCAAAATTTTGGGGCTCTATCTCAATTCGTTTAGACGCTAGAGTGATTACAACAGACAGACGGACATACGGACATGCTTAGATCGTCATAGAATTTTACGCTGATCAAGAATATATATACTTTATAGGGTCGGAAATGATTATTTCGATGTGTTACAAACGGAAAAACAAAACTAATATACCCTCCATACTATGGTGGAGGGTATAAAAAAATGGTTAATAGATAAAAATTCCTGACGGTTTTAGTACAATGAAGCGATAAGTTATTTGTTTACAATGCTCGCCATCTACTGGCGTATAGTATAACAAAACACACATTGTGTAATAACGGCCAGGTTATCAAGTAAATAGGTTCGTTCGTTTACTTTCCCAGTAATATTTACTCAGTAAGAATTTGCGAGAGACAGAAGAGAATGACGCATCTTATAACCATCCACATCTAAAAACGTTCGTGCTGTATGCTGCGAATAGGGAAAGACAGGAAAGAATTGCGAACATGGAAGGATCGTCATTAACTGATAGATTTTGAGAAATAAATCATTTAATATTATCTGTCGACTTATCGGAGTCATTTAAAAAAAAAAAATAATAATAATTAAATAAATAAATGGTCTGTTCCCGTACTGCAAGAATCTACTCGATTTTACTATTTTCTTCGATATCATAATGCCATGTTCTGACGGGCATTCGAACAACGTAGTTCGCTCTCAGAATTACGTATATGAATTAACCCGTTCATACAACACTATTCTTAATTCATGTCATCAGAGTTTTTTTATTTCAAACTTTTTGTTTCTTGTTTCACACCAAAATTGTAACATATTTGCGTGAATCACATATGAGGTACCCCAAAATTGGGGGGTACCCTTATATGGGAGCTATGCCTAAACGTGGACCGATATACCCCATCTTCGAACTTGACCTGCCTGCAGATAAAAGACGACTCTATGCAAAATTTTGGGGCTCTATCTCAATTCGTTTAGACGCTAGAGTGATTACAACAGACAGACGGACATACGGACATGCTTAGATCGTCATAGAATTTTACGCTGATCAAGAATATATATACTTTATAGGGTCGGAAATGATTATTTCGATGTGTTACAAACGGAAAAACAAAACTAATATACCCTCCATACTATGGTGGAGGGTATAAAAAAATGGTTAATAGATAAAAATTCCTGACGGTTTTAGTACAATGAAGCGATAAGTTATTTGTTTACAATGCTCGCCATCTACTGGCGTATAGTATAACAAAACACACATTGTGTAATAACGGCCAGGTTATCAAGTAAATAGGTTCGTTCGTTTACTTTCCCAGTAATATTTACTCAGTAAGAATTTGCAGAGAGTAAATACGATTTTTTTCTTCTCAAGAGAGAAAACTGCAAAAAGTAAACGAACAACATCCAGTAAAAAGATTGTTTCGACACAGCTGATTAAAACAACAAACAAATTGGCGCAAACTAAAAAACAGCATTTTTATTAGAAAAATGGATAACAAGCGGAAAATGTATGTTGTTTACCAATACTTGCGTTTTCTTCATCAATTTTAATGTTTAATAATACAAAATCAATATAAAATTCACAAAACAATCAATTTGGTTGAGGACAATTTTGTTGTTTGTTTACAAAATATAGCAAAACAGCTGATTAAATATCAGCTGATGGTACAAGAAAATTCTTACTGAGTAAATTTTCCTTGTAAGAATTTGCAAATACTCAGTAACACAACTGTCAAATCTGCTCTCTCAATTCACTCTCTTTTACTGGAGTTTTGGGTAAACGAACAACATTTTGTAATAATTTGTACAAATTTGTACAAATTATTGAGTAAACGAACGAATCTAATGTCAACTTACAAATACTGTAAGGGTGAATTTTTATTTTTTTTGGTGCTCCCTTCACAGTTATAAGTGTGGATCGACCCCGTCCGACATTGATCCTTTTCTCAATGGTTTCAAAAATAATTCTGGAGCTATCCGAGTGATTTTTATACCCTTCACCACACTGTGGTACAGGGTATTATGTCTTTGTGCCCACGTTTCTAACAGGCAAAAGGAAACGAGATAGACACATGGTTCCTTTTGAGAATATGTATGAAATCACTTTCTGAGTCGATTTACGCATGTCCACCTGTCCGTCCATGTATTTTTGTGAACAAAGTACAGGTCGCATCTATGATCTGATTTAGATGAAATTTGGCATAGGTCACTTATTTGGCCCAAGGACGAAACCTATTGAAATTGGGAAAAATCGGTTCAGATTTAGATATAGCTCCCATATATATTTTCGTCCGATTTAATGTAAATGGTCCACCAAAGTCCCTATATATCTTTCGATCTGCACAAAATTTGGCACAGCGTAATGAATAAGGTCTAGAATGATGTGTGTTAGGTTTCCTGAAAATCGGTTCAGATTTAGATATAGCTCCCATATATATTTTCGTCCGATTTAATGTAAATGGTCCACCAAAGTCCCTATATATCTTTCGATTTGCACGAAATTTGGCACAGCGTAATGAGTTAGGTCTAGAATGATGTGTGTTAAGTTTTGTGAAAATCGGTTCAGATTTAGATATAGCTTCTGAAAAATTTAGTATCGGTTGCAGAATCACATGTTTATGGATCCACTTTCGTTTTACTGGTCCTTTAAAAATGCGACGTCTGCTAGGATTCATCTGTTGAATATACCCAAAGTGGTGAAGGGTATCATATAGTCGGCCCCGTCCGACTTTACTACTTTCCTTACTGGTTTTTGTTTTGTTTAATTTCTTGTCTGATTTTCCCAAAGAAATTTCGTGATGAAAAGAACACATGCCTAATCTTAAAAATGGCGCGTAAACTTGTCAACGACTATAAAATCTAAAAAGTAGCGCCTAACCTCAATAACAACCACTAAAATAATATGAATCAACTAAAGCAACAGCTGATTTAGTAGTAATGAAACAAAAACAACTATAAATGCAGAAAAAAAAACACAAAAACAGAAGTTTAGCCATTCAACCTTGAGATAAAAATGTTCTATTGGGAGGGAGGTAGGTTGCGGTGATAGTTTCCTTGACCATAACCTAGAAAATGCGAACAGTCGTCATCCATAAACAATGGGCAGCTAACGCACACACAAACACCCATACACCCATATAGTAAACCATTAAGATATTCTCATGCTCAATTTTTAGAAACAAACAAAAAATGCGGGAGACGATAATAGCCGAAGGACGGACAGAATTTCAGTTGCTGGCTTGTTATTATTTGGCCTCTTATCAATGACTCTGCTGCTGGACTTCTATTATATTCTATGTGGAATTTTAGAATTTTATTATTCAGCTATTTTGTTTGTATTTTTTGCTTTCTTCGAAAGACAAATAAAAAAATAATATTTATAATCTTATCAGCCGAACAAGAAAAAGGCAATGAACGCAAATCGTTCGTTCGTATCAAAACAAGAACATAGGTAACGGGTTATGCGAATTTTATTCACATCGAATATAAAAGAAATTATTAAAAAAACAAGACAATTTTTTTAAAATATTTAAAGAATATTTTTTCGAAAAAATTTTCCGACTGGATTTTTTAAAGAATATTTTTTCGACTACCAAAAAAATAGGCGTGGATTTTTTAAAGAATATTTTTTTCGACTATCAAAAAAATAGGCGTGGATTTTTTAAAGAATATTTTTTTCGTGTACCGAAATAGGCGTGGATTTTTTAAAGAATATTTTTTTCGACTACCAAAATTGGCGTGGATTTTTTAAAGAATATTTTTTTTGACTATCAAAAAAATAGGCGTGGATTTTTTAAAGAATATTTTTTTTGACTATCAAAAAAATAGGCGTGGTTTTTTCAAAGAATATTTTTTCCGACTATCAAAAAAATAGGCGTGGATTTTTTAAAGAACATTTTTTCGACTATCAAAAAAATAGGCGCGGATTTTTTAAAGAATATTTTTTTCGACTATCAAAAAAATAGGCGTGGATTTTTTAAAGAATATTGTTTGTTTGACTACCAAAAAATAGACTTGGGTTTTTAAAGAATATTTTTTTCGTTTATCAAAAAAAAATAGGCGTGCATTTTTAAATAATATTTTTTTAGGCGTGGATTTTTTAAAGAATATTTTTTTAGGCGTGGATTTTTTAAAGAATATTTTTTTAGGCGTGGATTTTTAAAGAATATTTTTTTAGGCGTGGATTTTTTAAAGAATATTTTTTTAGGCGTGGATTTTTTAAAGAATATTTTTTTAGTCGTGGATTTTTTAAAGAATATTTTTTTAGGCGTGGATTTTTTAAAGAATATTTTTTTAGGCGTGGATTTTTTAAAGAATATTTTTTTAGGCGTGGATTTTTTAAAGAATATTTTTTTAGTCGTGGATTTTTTAAAGAATATTTTTTTAGGCGTGGATTTTTTAAAGAATATTTTTTTAAGCGTGGATTTTTTAAAGAATATTTTTTTAGGCGTGGATTTTTTAAAGAATATTTTTTTAGGCGTGGATTTTTTAAAGAATATTTTTTTAGGCGTGGATTTTTTAAAGAATATTTTTTTAGGCGTGGATTTTTAAAGAATATTTTTTTAGGCGTGGATTTTTTAAAGAATATTTTTTTAGGCGTGGATTTTTTAAAGAATATTTTTTTAGGCGTGGATTTTTTAAAGAATATTTTTTTAGGCGTGGATTTTTTAAAGAATATTTTTTTAGGCGTGGATTTTTTAAAGAATATTTTTTTAGGCGTGGATTTTTTAAAGAATATTTTTTTAAGGCGTGGATTTTTTAAAGAATATTTTTTAAGGCGTGGATTTTTTAAAGAATATTTTTTTAGGCGTGGATTTTTTAAAGAATATTTTTTTAGGCGTGGATTTTTTAAAGAATATTTTTTTAGGCGTGGATTTTTTAAAGAATATTTTTTTAGGCGTGGATTTTTTAAAGAATATTTTTTTAGGCGTGGATTTTTTAAAGAATATTTTTTTAGGCGTGGATTTTTTAAAGAATATTTTTTTAGGCGTGGATTTTTTAAAGAATATTTTTTTAAGGCGTGGATTTTTTAAAGAATATTTTTTTAAGGCGTGGATTTTTTAAAGAATATTTTTTTAGGCGTGGATTTTTTAAAGAATATTTTTTTAAGGCGTGGATTTTTTAAAGAATATTTTTTTAAGGCGTGGATTTTTTAAAGAATATTTTTTTAAGGCGTGGATTTTTTAAAGAATATTTTTTTAAGGCGTGGATTTTTTAAAGAATATTTTTTTAAGGCGTGGATTTTTTAAAGAATATTTTTTTAAGGCGTGGATTTTTTAAAGAATATTTTTTTAAGGCGTGGATTTTTTAAAGAATATTTTTTTAAGGCGTGGATTTTTTAAAGAATATTTTTTTAAGGCGTGGATTTTTTAAAGAATATTTTTTTAAGGCGTGGATTTTTTAAAGAATATTTTTTTAGGCGTGGATTTTTTAAAGAATATTTTTTTAGGCGTGGATTTTTTAAAGAATATTGTAACACCTGCAGTCTAGTCTCGTGCATATCGATTAAGAAAGTGGCATACATCCAATAAGCGTATAGTCGTCGCTTCGTATTCGTACCCAGGCAATATCGAGATAGTGTTTGTTGTTGTTGTTCTTATTCATGGCGTGAGTGTGCAAATGTTTGTGAGCTGTTTTGGATGCGGTTGTTGTTTTTATTTTATTTTTTATAATAGTATTTACGTCAATTCTTTGGCACTTCTAGATAAAGGTGTGTTGAACTGCACTGCAAATGACCTTGTAGTTGGTTTGCGTTTGGTGGGTGCATACGCTGTTGCTGCTGCTTCCCTTACCTGTTTGCTTTTGCCTTTTTTATTTTATTTCCTCTTTGAAAAAATTGTTGTAGTTTTTTTTTGCTTCGTTCAAGAAGAGTACTGCAAATATCTAAGAAAACTGGGTTCGATAATTTACCTTAGCTGATCTGTGTTGGGTCTGCTGTATGTAGAAGTCCTATTTCTTCTTTTGTAAGACATATGTGAATCTCAAGCTCTACTGAAGTATCCGTTATGAATAGGGGACTTTTACTATAGAGCAGATAAAATTAATTATCTACACACTTGTTTGTTGAATATGCAAATAAAAAAAGCAAATGAAAATGCATGCAGGCCAAAACAAAAACAAACATGGCACATTCTCAAAGTAAGCCACAAGCAAACACTGTGCCAGAAGAGAAAGAACGGTCTCCATACCTCGGTGCACTGCATCTTGAGATATACTACAAGTGTTTGTATGACATAATGGTGATGTGATGATTTTTGTTTGCCGAACGATTATGTGATTCGAAAAATAAGTAAAAATAACTGGGAAACGATATTTGAACCTTCTGGATTTTCAAAAGTTACCAAAACAAGTTGTCAACATGACACACACACGCGATGAAATGAGAATCTGATTACAACGAGAAATATAAGCCAAATGATATCTGAGTTTTATTTTGAATTGGGTCAAATGTTTGAGGTCATAATGAAACCAGAACGGCAGTACAATTATGTAGATAAACTTAAAAAAAAATACAAGAAAAAAAAACAAAATCCGCGCCTCGGACGGGACGGGCCGACTATATGATACCCTTCACCACTTTGGCATATTCAACAGATGAATCCTAACAGATGTCGAATTTTTGAAGGACCATTAACATGAAAATGGATCCATAAACAGGGCATTATACCACATATACTAAATTTTCATTTGGTCAGATATAGGGTTTCTTCTTACAAACGTAAATATCAATATATATATATATATATATATATATATTCAACCTCTAGATTATACTAACTTCCGTAGAAGCTATATCAAAATCTGAACCGATTTCAATGAGACTTGCAAGAGATTAACTATAGTTCATTGAACAAAATTGTGCGGCAATCGGACATACAAGGGCACAATTTACATAAAATCGGACGAATATATATATATATATATGGGAGCTATATCTAAATCTGAACCGATTTTCAGGAAACTTAACACACATCATTCTAGAACTAATTCAGTATTCTGAACCAAATTTCGTACAAATAGAAATATATATAGGGGCTTTGGTACACCATTTGCATTAAATGGGATGAAAATATATATAGGAGCTATATCTAAATCTGAGCCGATTTTCAGGAAACTTAACACACATCATTCTAGACCTAATTCAGTACAGTATATCAAATTTCGTGCAAATCGAAAGATATACAGGGACTTTGGTACATCATTACCTTAAATCGGACGAAAATATATATGGGAGCTATATCTAAATCTGGACCAATTTTCAGGAAACTTAACACACATCATTCTAGGCTTAATTCAGTACGCTGTGCCAAATTTCGTCCAAATCGAAAGATGTATTGGGACTTTGGTAGACCATTTACATTAAATCGGACGAAAATATATATGAGAGCTATATCTAAATCTGAACCGATTTTCAGGAAACTTAACACACATCATTCTAGACCTAATTCAGTATAGTATACCAAATTTCGTGCAAATCGAAAGATATACAGGGACTTTGGTACATCATTACCTTAAATAGGACGAAAATATATATGGGAGCTATATCTAAATCTGAACCGATTTTCAGGAAACATAACACACATCATTCTAGGCTTAATTCAGTACGCTGTGCCAAATTTCGTGCAAATCGAAAGATATATAGGATCTTTGGTACATCATTCACATTAAATCGGACGAAAATATATATGGGGACTATATCTAAATCTGGACCAATTTTCAGGAAACTTAACACACATCATTCTAGGCTTAATTCAGTACGCTGTGCCAAATTTCGTCCAAATCGAAAGATGTATTGGGACTTTGGTAGACCATTTACATTAAATCGGACGAAAATATATATGGGAGCTATATGTAAATCTGGACCGATGTTCAGGAAACATAACACACATCATTCTAGGCTTAATTCAGTACGCTGTGCCAAATTTCGTGCAAATCGAAGGAGTTATATGTACTTTGGTGAACCATTTACCTTTAATCGATCGGAAATATATATGGGATCTATATCCAAATCTGAACCGATTTTCAAGAACTTTTACACATATCATTCTGGACTCAATTTAGTACGCTATGCCAAATATCGTGCAAATCGAAAGATATATAGTGAATTTGGCATACCATTTACCTAAAATCGGGCGAAACTATATACGGGAGCTATCTAAATCTAAACCGATTTTCACGAAAGTTAGCACACGTCATTCTAGACTTAATTCAGTACGCTATGCCAAAATTCGTGCAAATCTAATGATTTTCAGGGACTTTGGTGCACCATTTACCTAAAATCGGCCGAAACTATATATGGGAGCTATATCTAAATCTGAACCGATTTTGAAGAAGTTTTACACACATAATTTTAGACTCAATCCAGTACGTTATGCCAAATTTCGTGCAAATCGAAAGATATATAGACACTTTGGCATACCATTTACCTAAAATCGGGCGAATATATATATGGGAGCTATATCTAAAACTGAACCGATTCCAACAAAATTTCGCATACATCAGTTGGGACCTAATTCAGTACTCTGTGGAAAATTTTGATTCAATCGGAGCAATATTGGGAGTTTGGTGCATTATTTACATTAAATCGGACGAATCTATATATGGAAGCTATATCTAAATCCTAATCGATTTTCTCCCATTTGAATAGGGTTCGTCCTTGGGTCAAATAAGTGACATGTGCCAAATTTCAAAAACAGCGGATCATAAATCCGACCTGTACTTTGTTCACAAAAATACATGGACGGACAAACGGACGATCTATGCATGTCCGGACAGTCGGATACGCCTTATAGTCTTTAAAGAAAAATTATTTTTTTTAAATATTTTCTTTAAAAAAATAATTAATTTTTTTTAAATCCACTCCTTCTACTTACTTACTTAGCTGGCTTGTTACAGAACGATTGTTTCATAAGCCTAGCTTAGAAAAGATTTTCAAGCGCGTCGGTCTTGTGCGCATCTCCTCCAATTTGAAAGACCACGTTCCAAGATGTTGTCTTTCCATCTGATTCGTGGCCTTCCCCTTCTACGGGAACTATCAGTAGACTGGCTCGCTTTTATATGCCTTTTAAGCTGGGGCATTTTCATTCATCCGCACAACATGGCCTAGCCACCGTAGTCGTTGCAGCTCAATACGACTGACTATGTCGATGTTCGCGTATAAATTGTAAAGCTCGTGGTTCATTCGACGCCGATATTCACCGTCGACGTAGATCGGCCCGTAAATCTTTGGGAGAATTTTTCTCTCAAACACCCCAAGAGCTGCCTCATCTGCTTGCGCAAGTATCCTTGCTTCAGATCTTTATAACGGTACGGGTATTATCAGCATCTTGTAAAGTGTGAGTTTGTTGTGGCGGGAGGTGGCATTGTTTCTAAACTGCTTACTTAGACCATAGTAGCACCGGTTGGCCATCACAATCCTTCTCCGAATTTCAAAACTGACGTCATTCGTTTTATTTATGCCAATACCAAGGTATATAAAATCTTTGACTACCTCGAAGCTGTAGTTCTCAAGTTCCACAGTTGGTTCGAGTATACTGGTCGTCTTGCGCGTTGATACCATCAGCTTGGTCTTCTCGCCGTTTACTGGCAGCCTCCTTCTCAATTTGTTCAAAGGTGGCTGTTACCACCACTCGCAATGTTCGACCCATTATATCGATGTCATCGGCGTAGGCGAGTAACAAGTATTGTTTGCCATTTCTGTTGACCTTTGCGTCTCGTATGACCTTTTCCAGCATGATGTTAAAAAGATCACACGACAAACTGTCACCTAGTCTGAATCCTCGTTCGGTATTGAAGAGCTCCGATAGGTCCTTTCCGACTTCAACTGCTGGCCGTATGTCACTTAAAGTTATCCTACATAGCCGTATTAATTTTGCAGGAATGCCGAACGTAGACATGACTTTAAATACCTCTGAACGAATAGGCCTGTCAAATGCGGCTTTATGATCGACGAATAGGTGGTATGTGTCGATGTGTTTTTCGTGGGTTTTTTCTATGATTTGGTGCAGAGTGAAAATCTGGTCAATGGTGGATTTGGCAGGTCTGAAGCCGCATTGGTATGGTCCAATAATACCATTGGCTTTGCGAGGGGAAGAAGGCTACTTCCTCTATAGTTGGCACATATCGTCTTGTCTAGTTTTTTTTTGTGCACGGAACACAGTATGCTGGGGTTCCAATCATTGGTCATGCATTCCTCTAGCCAAATTGTACTAATCAGCTGGTGCATGCTCCTGACCAGCATCTGACAGCCAGTCTTGAATAGTTCGACTGGTAACCCATCGGCTACTGCTGCTTTATTGCTCTTGAGCCGATTAATTGCTATTATGACCTCATCTTTGCTAGGTGGTATACACTCTATACCATCATCTCGTATTGGTTCTGGGGTATCTTCTTCACCGCCACTATTTGATACCAGAAGCTTTTCAAAATGCTCCTTCCAGATCCTCAGCACGTTGTCTGTATCTGTCACCAGGTTTCCTTATTCATCTCTATAGGAGGATGTGCCTGCACCAAAACCTACGGTTTTGTGTTTTACTCGTTGGCAAAATTTCCGGACTTCATTCTGACTCCTCTACATCTCGATTTGCTCACGCTGACGTGTTTCTTGTCCTTTCTTCTTCTTTTTTCTGAAAATACGTTTCTCCTCTCTCCTTTTCCCCCGATAATTCTCCATCGCGTTACGTGTAGCTACTAACTACAGGATTGTTCTATACGCTGCATTTTTCACATCGGTGGCATTACGATACTCCTGATAGTACCACATATTTCTTGATGGTGGTTTTTTGGTACCCAAGTGTTACTTTTGCTGCAGTTTGTAGGGAGTGGGTAATTCTTTGCCATTGTGCTTCTATACTATTATCGGGACAAGAAGTGATTTCGTCCAGCAGGTTGGTAAGTTGAGCGGAGTAGGCCTCGACTACCTCTTGTGTTTGCAGGTTTTTGACGTCGAGTTTCCGTGTTGTGTTAGATCGCACCATTGCTGCAACATTAAGACGAGTGCGAACCTTGGCTGCTACAAGTTAGTGGTCCGAATCGATATTTGCTCCTCGGATCGATCGAACGTCTAATACACTGAATGAATGCCTTCCGTCTATCACAACATGGTTAATTTGATTTATCGTTGCTCGTTCAGGAGAAATCCAGGTGGCCTTGTGTATATCGAGATGCATTAATCTGGCGCTGCTAACTACCATGTTTTTTTGCTGTCGCAAAGTCAATCAACCTCATGCCATTGTCGGATGTTTCTTCATGAAGGCTGAATATTCCGACGGTGGGGCCAAAAACGTTTACCCTTCCGATTTTTGCATTTTTGACCTTGTGTATATCGAGATACTTGAATCTGGTGCTGCTAATTACCATTTTTTTTGCTGCCGCGAAGTCAATCAACCTCATGCCGTTGTCGGATGTTTCTTCATTAAGGCTGAATTTTCCGACGGTGGGGCCAAAAATATTTTCCCTTCCGATTTTTGCATTAAAATCTCCTAGCAGAATATTAATGCCATGGCCAGGTTAGCTATCATATGCTGTTTCTAGGCGCTCGTAAAATATGTCTTTGGTCTGCTTATCTTTGCCTTCGGTCGGATCATGAGAGCAAAAAAGACTGATGTAGAAGAACTTCGCTTTTATACGGATTTAAGCAATTCGTTCATCTACTGGAGTGAATCTGGAGACGAGGTCTTTTATTCTCCTGTTGACCATAAATCCGCAGCCAAATTCATGTCTCGTTTCATGACAGCTATAATACGGTACGTAATCGTCTGATTTACTTAGGCCTGTCCCTTTCCATAGCATTTCCTGTAAGGCAATAATATCGGCTTTGTACTTCTTGAGTACATCCACCAAAAGCGAAAACTGCGCCTATTCTGTACCACGTGCGCACATTCCAAGTGCAGATTCACATATCGTGGTCCTTTATACGCTTGCGGGGGTCGTCAACATTATTGGGGGTTTGGTTTTCTTTTTCTTTGATTTTTAATAGTAGGAAGGGTTTTCCGAGTGTGAGCAACTAACCTGACGCCTCAACCCATTTTTATACCCTCCACCATAGTATGGAGGGTATATTAATTTTGTCATTCCGTTTGTAACTCATCGAAATATTCATTTCCGACCCTATAAAGTATATATATTCTTGATCAGGGTAAAATTCTAAGACGATCTAGCCATGTCCGTCCGTCCGTCCGTCTGTTGTAATCACGCTATCTTCTGAAGGAATTGAGATAGGGTGCTGAAATTTTGCATAGGGTTGTCTTTTGTCTGCAGGCAGGTCAAGTTCGAAGATGAGATATATCGGTCCACGTTTAGGTATAGCTCCCATATAACAGTACCTCCCAATGTTCGGTATTTTGGCGTTCTTGAGCTCGTTTTTCAACCGAATACGCGGAAAATTGGTACATTGAGTTCTTATGGGGTACTAAATGTCTCCACAAAAAATTATAAATATAGGTCCACTTTTTCTGGTAGCCCCCATATAACGGTACCTCCTAATTTTCAGTATTTTGGGGATTTTGATAGTATTTTTCCACCGAATTGCCGGTAATTTAGTATTTTGAGTTCTTAATAGGTACCAAGTCTCTCTACAAAAAATTCTGTATATAGGTACATTTTTTCGGATAGCCCCCATATAAGGGTACCCCCAATTTTCGGTATTTTGGGGTTCTTGAGCGCGTTTTTCAACCGAATTTGCTGCAATTTGGTATTTTGTAGTCGTATATGGTAACAAATCTCCCTACCAAAAATTATTAATATTCACCCCCTTTTTGGGGTAGTCCCCATATAACCCCCTTTTATTTTTTATTAAAATAGTTATCTGATTTGTTGCGCGTTTTGGGTTTGGTTCTAAGACCCTTTTGTAATCATTTCAACTGCGGAGGATAGAGAGATAAAAAATTAGAACGTAAGGTTCGGTAGTGAACTATAGCCGCATTTAGACCTAGCCCCTGATTGGAGGTTCCAGAAGGATTGGACCGATATTCCCCATCTTCGAATTTGAACTAAGCTTGGAAGAAATAATAAGATGGGCAAAGTTCGGATGAAATCTAAATTTTCTGAAACGGATTTGGTCCAAAGAGACATGGGGTCTAGAACCAATATTTCGATGAGGCACATTTTCATCGTGATAAAGTGTATACACCCTCATTAGCCATAAGGCCGAGGGTATAATTATCCTTTAAAATTTTCTAAAATTTGTATTATGGTTTACATAATCCGTTTTTAGAAATGTCGGTATAGGTCCACTTTTTGGTATGTTTCCTATATTTTTATTTATAGTACCTGTCAATATAACTATGGTGGAGGGTATCAAAAGTTCGGCACGGCCGAACTTACCGCTTTTTCACTTGTTTGTTTTTATAGTTCTTATGAATGAACTCGCGGCGCATATCAGCTCACTATTTCATCGGGTGATGTGTTGGTCCTTGAAAAAATATTCTTTAAAAACCCCTTGCCTTGTGTTGGTCCTGAAAAAATAATCTTTAAAAAATCCACGCCTATTTTGGTACTGAAAAACAATTCTTTAAGAAATCCAAGACCCAATAAAATATTCTTTAAAAAATCCACGCCAATTTTGGTAGTCGAAAAAATATTTTTTCAAAAAATCTTAAAAATTAATATCCCGATTTTCTTTAATGTAAAGAAAAAATATAATTATTCTAATAAATATTGAAATTGCCGTAGTTGGAACGTCGTACGTGCCTAGCTACACGAACTTTCACATGATTCCGTATATAGATTGGAAACAATAGAAAATAATACTGACCAACACCAACAACCACAACTACTCAGCAAATTTCAAAATGTATTGAAAATTTGCGTTTACTTGTCGGGAATTTTCTACATGTAGTAATCGTCAGGCACTGGAATAGAAAACTGCAGAATTTTGTTTTTGGAATTTTCTTTTTCTTGTGTTCGTCTTCTTCTTCTTTAACGATATGTTTCCTCCTAGGCAGGTGTTTTCTTTTTTGTAATGGTTACATTTGTTTCCTCTAACATAGGGGAAATGTAGATTAGAGTGGATCGAACTTCGAAACAGGATAGATACCCTTCAACCTCAAACAACAGCTCAGTCTAAAAGGGCCTTCCCCAATTCGCCTTACATAGCTCGCAAATAAAGGCTCCCTTCCGATCTATTCGAAAGATTTTTTTTCGATTTCATTTACTTCTGCTCCATAAAACATTCAAAAAATATCTAGACGAAGGCCTTCAATGGCCATTATGCAAACATGAAAATTCGACCACCTGCCTTGTCTGTATGATCAATTGGGTCTAATGCAGCGGTATGTTGCTGTGGCTATTATTTGTTCATTTTCTTCCATGACCATATTTTTTTTACAATTTTCTTTTCATTTTTTTTTTTTTTTGAAATACGCACACTTTCTAACCGCAGCCGCCGCATAATGTGGGCGTTTGTTCGAATGACATCGCATTATGCGCACATTTTACTGCATATAAAGCGTGGCGTTATTTTACGGGCGCGTTGACATTTCAATGTTGTCGCTTTAATAAATGTTATTGTTTACATTTTGCATTCCAATAAAAATTTTTGCACCATGAAATCAAATAAGAAATGGGCTAAATAGTGTCGAGGCATCGCGAAAAAAAAATGCATTAGTGAAGGTCAGGATCGGTGGGACAAAGAAATTTGAAATTTTTGTTATAGGCGAACTGATGGAAGTCTCCATAGGAGAGATGGAGGGAGTCTTTATAGACCAGCTGATGGTGGTCTTTATAGACCAGCTGATGGTGGTCTACCAGCTGATTGGGGTCTTTATAGACCAGCTGATGGTGGTCTCTATATACCAGCTGATGGTGGTCTCTATATACCAGCTGATGGTGGTCTCTATAGACCAGCTGATGGTGGCCTTTATAGACCAGATGATGCTGGTCTTTATAGACCAGATGATGCTGGTCTTTATAGACCAGATGATGCTGGTCTTTATAGACCAGATGATGCTGGTCTTTATAGACCAGCTGATGGTGGTCTTTATAGACCAGCTGATGGTGGTCTTTATAGACCAGCTGATGGTTGTCTAAAATGTGGTGGTCTTTATAGATCAGCTGATGGTGGTCTTTATAGACCAGCTGATGGTGGTCTTTATAGATCAGCTGATTGTGGTCTTTATAGATCAGCTGATGGTGGTCTTTATAGATCAGCTGATGGTGGTCTTTTTAGACCAGCTGATGGTGGTATTTATTTATTTATTTATGGACCAGCTGATGGGGGTTACCATACAAGAGCTGGAAGAGCAGCTCATCTACAAATACTTCTTGACTTTTAGCTCGTCTATAGACACCCTATGCCTTCATCTCCTCTACGAAATTTTCTCACTCCCATTTTCTTCAACATAGTATACATATGTTGCATACATATATATGTCACATATGTATTAATGTTTTTCTTCTGCTAAACGTAAGTCATACCATAACTTGTCTACGTAATGGCATTGCGTGTCAGCTGTCAGCAACAGAAGTTGAAATAGAAACGCACACCATGCGTACAGTTCAATTTTTTTTAATCTTCTTTTTTTATCCAGCTTTCTCACATAAAGTTATGCTAAAAATGGACTTTTGTAATATTTCTAAGAATCGGGTTAAAGATAAGAAATAGGAAAACTGAACAGATAAACTAGGTCGTTCAAAATAATATTTAAATAAATCAAAAAAAAAAAAAAAAAAAATCTTTCAAAAAAAAAAAAAAATCCAATTAGCGTTGATGTTTTAAAAAATATATTTTATATACTATTTTCCAATAAGACCCGATGTAGTGGATTCATAAATCATTTTTTTCCAATTAGCGTAATAAGATGGATTTTTTTGTAAACAAAAATTTTGCAATATGTCCAATAAGTGTGGATTTTTAAATGATATTTTCTAATTAGACCAATAAGCTTGGTTTTTTTAAATAATATTTTCCAATAAGTATTGCTCTTTTAAATAAGATCCAATAAGACCTATAAACATTTAAAAAATATTTTCCAATAAGACCAATTAGCGTCGATAAATTTCCAATATGATTGATGAGTGTGGAATTTTTTTATAAACTATTTTGCATTAAAGTCCAATAAGACTGGATTTTTTTAATAATATTTTCCAATAAGATCAATAAGTGTGGATTTTTTAAAATATATTTTCCAATAAGTGTGGATTTTATAACTAATATTTTTCAGTTAGGATGGATCTTTTAAATAATATTTTCCAATAAGACCAATAGACGTGGATTAAAAAAAAGTAATTTCCAATAAGACCAATAAATATTATTATTAAAAAAATAGATATTAAAAAAATAATTTCCAATATGACCAATAATATTGTTTTTTTTTTTAGGGTGGATCTTTTTAATAATATTTTCCAATAAGACCAATAATTTCCAATATGACCAATAATTTCCAATATGACCAATAAGATTGTTTAATATTATTTTCCAATTAGAGCAATAAGCATAGATTTTAAACTAATATTTTCCAATAAGCGTGGATCATTTAAATAATATTTTCCAAAAAGACTAAACATTCTTTAAAACTATTTTCCAATAAGACTAACCATTCTTAAAAAATATTTTCCAATAAGACTAAAAATGCATTACAAATATTTTCCAATAAGCATGGATTTTTATGTTATATTTTCCAAAAAGACAAAAATTTGTTTCAATTATTTTTTCCTATAAGAGAAAAAAATATTTTAAAATGTTATTTTCCAATTAGAGCAATAAGCATAGATTTTAAAGTAGTATTTCCCAATAACCTTGGGTTTAAAAAAATCTTCCAATAGGCGTGAATCGTTTAAATAATGTTTTCCAATAAGATTAAAGAATCTTTAAAAATGTATTTTCCAATAAGACCAATATGCATGGATTTTTTATTATATTTTCCAATAAGGCGAACAATTGTTTAAATTATATTTTCCAATAAGACAAACAAATGTTTTAAAATATTATTTATTAAATCTTCCAATAGGCGTGAATCATTTAAGTAATGTATTCCAATAAGAATATAAAATATTTTCCAATAAGACCAATAGGCATGGATTTTTTAACTATATTTTCCAATAAGACGAAAATTTATTTAGAAAACATTTTCCAATAAGACGATAAATTATTTTTCAATGAGACCAATAGCCATGGTTTTTTAATTATATTTTCCAATAAGACTATACATTTTATAAAAAAATATTTCCAATAAAAAAAGTCGTGTTTTTAAATAATATCTTCAATAAAACCATTTTAATTTTTTTAATAATAGACATTTTCCAATTAGATCAATAGCTTTTCTATATAAATGTAGATCTTTTATGTGACATTAAAAAAAGCATGAATCTTTTAAAAAAATGTTTCCAATAAGACCAATAAACATGATTTTTTGAATAACATTTTTCAATAAGAAAGATAGGCGCCAATTTGTTAAAAAAAATTTTAATAAGATCAAAAGACATGAATATTTTTCAATATGGCCAATTGGCGGAAACATTTTTAAATAATATTTTCCAATAAGACGTGGATTAAAAAAAATATTAGCCAATAAGTAATAATTTAAGTAATATTTTCCAATAAGTCTAATAACTCTCGATTTTTTAAATACTATTTTCCAATAAGAAATATTTGGATGGATGGTTTAATAGTATATTTTTAATAAGACCAATAAGCATAGATTTTGTAAATAATGTTTTTCAATAAGACCAATAGGCGTGAAATGGTTTATTTTAAATATATTCCAATTGTTCAATTTTAAGAAATCTTCGGTTATTGGATACTATTATTTAAACAATTCACGCTAATTGGTCTTATTGGAAAGAATTACTTTTTAAAATCCACGCTAATTGGTCTTATTAAAAAGAATTGTTTTTAAAATCCATTGGTCTTATTGGAAAAAATATTTTAAAATCCACGCCGGTTAGTCTTATTGGAAAAAAATATTTTAAAAATTTACGTCTTATTGGAAAAAATTATTTTAAAACTTCACGCCTATTGTTCTTATTGGAAAAAAATTATTTAAAAAATCTACTCCTATTGGTCTTATTGGAAACATTATTTTAAAACTCCACGCATATTGTTCATATTGGAAAAATTATTGTTCTTATTGGAAAAATTATTTTAAAACTCCACGCCGATTGTTCTTATTGGAAAAATTATTTTAAAACTCCACGCCTATTGTTTTTATTGGAAAAATTATTTTAAAAAGCCACTCCTATTGTTCTTATTGAAAAAAAAAATATTTTAAAAATCTACGCCTATTGGTCTTATTGGAAACAAAAAATATTTTAGAAATTCACGCATATTGTTCCTTCCTATTGGAAAAAAATATTTTAAGAATCTACGTCTATTGTTCTTATTGGAAAAATATTATTTCAAAATCAAAGCTTATTGCGTTTATTGGAAAAAATAATTTTAAAAATCTACCCCTATTGGTCTTATTGGAAAAAATATTTTAAAAATCCACGCCTATTGGTCCTATTTGAAAAAAAATTAAAAAATATATAAAAAATTTGAAATACTTATTTAAAAACCCACGCTTATTGAAAAACAAATATTAAAAAAATCACTCTTATTGGTAAAAATATTTAAAAAACCACCATTATTCGAAAAAATTATTAAAAAAACGCCCATTGATCTTAATGGAAAATACTTTTTAAAAATCCACGTCTAATGATCTTATTGGAAAATATTAAAAAACACATCCTTATTGTTCTTATTGGATAATATTGGTCTTAAAAATATTTAAAAAATCCACGTCTATTAGTCTTATTGGAAAATCATTTTTTAAAAAATCTAAGCTGATAGATCTGATTTTTTTTAATTTTTGAAATGAAATTCTATTTTTAAGTAGAACGAGTTTCAACAAATATTTTATATAATAAATATATTATGGGGATTTTGAAAATCTCACCTCCCCAAAATAGATATTTATTTACCATCTAGAAAAAAATATATAGGCAATGCAATTGTTATTTGGTATTTCTTTTTTTGATTGTGCGATTTCTTATCAATATTGTATCGTCAACTAATTTCGAAAGCAAACATTTCAAAATCATAATAAAAAAACAAACACAAACGTGAAAGAGCAATTCTTCTGCAAAATTTTGTTTACGTTTTCGAAATGCAAAAAAAAAAAAAAAAAAAAAAAAAAAAAAAAATAATTAATTATTATTTATATTATATTTAATATGAATTTTGGTGAGCGGGTGTTCGGCCGCAATAATAGCAATAGCAACCAACAACAAGTTAATGAAAACAAAACAATTCAATGTCAAATATGCGATTTCTGTATTTTTCAATGTCAAGATTGTTTGCTGGCAAATCTCAAAAAAAAAAAAAATAAATAAAAAGCGGCAACGGTACGATCGTTAGAGGCGCTAGGAGGCATGCGAACAAAGCGAACGGCAAACCGACCAATATTGTATGCTCATGCAGAAATGTTTAGTTTGAAGAGATTGTATAGCGGGCATACGCTCGTATATAAAGATTTATGTATGTTTGTGGACATATTTTTTTAATTAATATACCTATATATATATATATATATATATTATTCACATTTTATTAGTTATTGTTTGGCTAACCATCGGGTTTAGTATGACCATCATCAGATATGATGAAGTCCAGTTGGTTATCTAGAGGTTGACGTTTTGTTGTGTGGCAATAGGTTGTCACATCCATGGAAGAAAGAAAAAATAAAATCAAATAAAAAACTAGATTTTGTATAGAACATTTTAACAAAAATATTAAATCGATAACAATATGTTATAGATATTGAATATATTGACCAACAATATCTTATTATTATTCCCATTACCCGACTTTCTGTAAAAATAGCATAACAACAAACATGTCTATTAACAATATTACTAATAAAATTATTTTCTCTAGAAAATATAACCGATAACAATATTTCCTATAGTAACATTTTTTCCGATAACAAGATATTTTATGGAAAATATGACCGATAACAAGATTCTGCAGCGAAAATTTCAACGATAACAATAATTTTATACGAAAAATTTCATCGATAATAAGATTTTAAAAATATAATGTAATCGATAATATGATTTTGTATAGAAAAAATCATCGTTTGAAAAAATTCCATTGAAAATGTTATCGATAATATCATTTTGTACATAAAATGCTATAAATAACAGCATATTCTACAGAAAATGTCATCGATAACAACATTCAATATAGAAACTGTTATCAATAACAAAGAAAATGTCATCGATAATAACTGTCATCGATAATAACATTTTCGATAGAAAATATTATCGATAATAACATTTTCGATAGAAAATATTATCGATAATAACATTTTCGTTAGAAAATATTATCGATTATAATGCGTTTGATTTAAAATTTAATCGATAACAACATTTGCTATAGAAAACTGTTCACCTCAAAATTCCATCGATAAAAACAATTTCTATATAACATGTTTAGGATAACAAGATTTTCTATGAGAAATGGAAACGATAACTACTTCTCTAGGTTAAATTACCAATAACAACATTTTCTATAAGAAGTATTTTCGATAACAATATTTGCTATATAAAATATTATACTTTTTTATAAAATGTCATCGATAAAAAAAGATTTTTTTTTATAAAAATACCACCCATATCAAGAAATTCTATAGAAAATGTCATCGATAACAATATCTTTTATACAAAATAAAAAAAATAAATAACTTCCCATCAATAAAATAAAATGGCATCGATAACAACTTTCTCTATATAAAAAATATAATAGATAACAATGTTTTCTATATAAAATGTCATCGATAACAGTGTTTTCTATCGAAAATAGTAACGATATCAACATTTCTTATAGAAAATGTCATCAATAACAAGATTTTTTGTACTAAATGTCATCGATAACAACATTTCCTATATAACAAGTTCCCCATAACAATATTTTTTTTATGTTAAATGTTTCCGATAACAACTTTTCCATAGCAAAAATTACCAATGGCAAGATTTCTATAAGAAGTATTGTCGATAACAATATTTGCTATATAAAATATTACTTATAGTAATAATTTATGCATGAACTATTAACGATAACAAGATTTTCTACATAAAATATCATCGATAACAAAATTGTTTATATAAAATGTCATCGATAACAACATTTCCTATATAACGTGTTCCCGATAACAACATTTTCTAAATAAATATTACTTATAACAATAATTTATGCATAAAATATTAACGATAACAAGATATTCTATGAAAAATGTCATCGATATCAACATTTTCTTTATAAAATGTTTCCGATAACAAGATTTTTATATAAAATTTCATCGAATTTTTTCAAAAAAATTAATTGACAACCATATTTTGTATACAAATTATTACCGATAACAATATTTTCAACATAAAAAGACGGCCATAACAATATTTTCTATACAAAATATAACCGATAACAAAAGTTTCTTTATAAAATGTTTCTACATAAATAATCAATAACCAAATTTTCAGGAAATTTGATCAATAACAACATTTTTTATAGAAAATGTGATCGATTACAATATTTTCTATAGAAAATGTCAACGATAACAGTATTTTCAATACATAATATCATCGATAACAACATTTTCAATATAAAACAACATCGATAACAAAATTTTTCTATACAAAAAGATTTCCAGTAACAATATTATCTATATGAAATGTCACAGATAAAAATATTTTCTACAAAAAAGTCATCGATAACAACATTTTCTATATAAATTATAATCGATAACAAAATTTCATATACAAAATATCACCGATAACAGTGTTTTCAATATAAAATATCATCGACAAAAAGATTTTCAATATAAATTATAATCGATAACAAAATTTTCTAAAGAAAATGACATCGATAACACAACATTTCATATACAAAATATCATCGATAATAGTATTTTCAATATAAAATATCATCGATAACAACATTTTCTATATAAAATATCATCGATTACAAAATTGTCAATAGAAAATGTGCTCGATATATACATTATAATCGATAACAAAATTTACATAGATAAAATCATTTCATATACAAAATAACACCGATAATATTATTTTCTATATAAAATGTCATCGATAACAACATTTTCAATATAAAATATGATCGATAACAAAAATTTTCTATACAAAAAAATTTCCAGTAACAATATTTTCTATATGAAATGTCACAGATAAAAATATTTTCTGTAAAAATGATATCGATAACAACATTTTCAATATAAAATATAATCGATAACAAAATTTCATATACAAAATATCACCAATAACAGTGTTTTCAATATAAAATATCATCGACAACATGTTTTATATAAATTATAATCGATAACAAAATTGTCTATACAAAATGACACCGATAACAACATTTCATATACAAAATACCACCGATAATAGTATTTTCAATATAAAATATCATCAACAACAAAATGTTCTATATAAAGTATCATAGATAACAAAATTTTCTATAGAAAATTACATCGATAACAGCATTTCACATACAAAATACCACCGATAACAGTATTTTCAATATAAAATATCATCGATAACAACATTTTCTATATAAATTATAATCGATAACAAAATTTTCTATAGAAAATGACATCGATAACAAGATTTTACGTAGAAAATGTGATCGATAACACAATTTTCTATATAAAATGTCTCCGATAATGTATTTATCTATTAAATATAACAGATAATAGTATTTTCTATAGAAAATGTCACGGATTAACAAAATTTTAATAGAAAATATCACCGATAACAGTATTTTGTATATAAATTGTCATCGATAACAAAATTTTCTATATAAAATGTTACAAATACTACATTTCTTACATATAGAAAATCTTCGATAACATTTTATATAGAATACATCACAATTTCCTATACATTTTTAATTGTCTACAAAGAGAGTATATACAGTGACGAGCAGAAATGAGTACATGTTTGTACATTGGACACTTTTTACGTCATAAAAATAAAAATATAAAAGCAAATTCAATAATGTTGGTTGTATTTTATAACGTACTTCGCACCTAACAAATCAACCTAAAGTTAAAGAATTTAACTCTTTAATTTCTAAGAAAAAAACAGAGAAAAGTAAATCAACTCCAATGTACTCACTTTTGAACAAATTTCCAGAATTCGAATATCAATTATCAATTATACCGTAGTTTTATATTTTTAATGTATCAGTTATGAAATTTGTCATATTTTCAACCAATTTTAGTACAATTTCATTGGAATTATTCTTCCAATCACCTCATATCCACTGCCAAAGTTCGTCTAAATTATTAGGGGCTGATTGGTACTGTCCCACCTCTCTCTTTGCGATTGGCCCCAAATTATCGGTCGGATTGAGGTCGAAACTTTGTGCTGACCACTGTGTTTATTCAAAATTTTGCTCACGAAGATATTCTCTACGAATTTTGACATATATCTTTGATAACAGTCCTTCACATAATAACTTCTTCGACAGAATAGGCGTTCTTAACTACCTAAACTGACTGATATGACTCTACAATGATCTAAATGGACTTCTTTCATTATTATATTGTCAATTTTATATTTTAACATCGGTCCAGGACCCACAATTTAAAGCCTAAGCATACCATGGCAATTCATCAACCGTGCTTCACATTGGGCCTTTGAATTAGTTTTCATCACCAAAAATGCTTATCGTCGGATTGAAAACGGTTGAATTTGGATTCGTCGGACCCGATCACACGTTTCCAGTCGACCACTGTCCAACTTTTGGTCTAGTTGAAAAATCTTTAACCTTGTTTTGCAGTTATTTCCTATAATACAGGTTTTAAATCTTTTTTTAATGCTGATATATCCAATGTGGGGAAGGGCTCTTCAGCCGTTCAATGACTAACAGGTTTGACGAGTACTTACGAAGCATATTTTTGTGTTAAAACGTATCAAATTACATTTCCCTTATCATTAGACGTGGGTCCACACAACTTATAAGCGGTGTACGACCTCTAATTTGAGGTTTCGGAACAACGGAACACCGTTTTTTACCCATACGGCCAATAATTGAGACAATTAAGGTCCCTTTGCAATTTCCAAGGTAGAACAGATTTGTAAGCTTTCTATATTTCTTCTTGATTTATTATTATTTGTTATTTATTTGATTTTTGTTCAAAACTTTGTACAATTTTTTAGTAAACGGAATTTAAATGATGTAAAACTTATATATTTTCTTAAAAAAACTAATGAAAACCAAAAAAACAGATTTAAAAAATGTGATTTTACAATCCTTTTCTGCGCATTAATAAAAAAATGCAGACGTGCAAAAGTGAGTACATGTGGGTTGATTTCGGTTTCTTTATTTTTTCTTAGTTATTTTTAAGAGTACGATTTTTAAATTTAGATTATTTTGTTAAGTACAAAATACCCAATAAAATGCAAACAACATTTTTGAATTAGCTTTTTTAGTTTTATTTTTATGACGTAAAAAGTGTCCAAAATGCAAACATGTACTCGTTTCTGCTCGCCACTGTATGTATGTACAAAGATACACCCATCATCACTTACCTAACCTCCTGTTGGATAGTTCAAAATCCCCCTTTTCGTTTTTTTCTTTGTGTATTTTGTATTTACATATGTAGTTTGCTTGTTGTCGTCGTTGTTTGTTTTTGTTTTCGTTTTTCTTTTCATGGGAAATGCAACAATTTGCTTTTGTTGTTCCGGTTGTTTGAACGTTACACGCGCTCTCTCTCTATCTGTCTCTCACATTAGATTCGCACATGAAGAAATGACAAGATTTGTCAGCTCATTGTGAAACTCTTGATTCGTTGTAATGATTCTCTTTACGGATTTCCATTTACACTTCTTTCTATGTGTTTGGTTTACTAGTATACTGACTGGTGAATGCATTTTTTTCTCTCGCTTTCTCTCTCTCTCTCTGGACCACATTAGTACAAATGCACGTATGAGTAATACACATAATTCATACGTGTCCATGCTCATGTTTCTCAATTTACGTTCCAATGATTGTTTTGTTGGTGGGTAAATTTTTTTTTGGTTAAGGGTTGCCACTATTTTAGTAGGAAATATTGGGTAATTATAAAAAAGTCGAGTTATCGGAAATTCTTATCATTTTATATCAAGTGGTACATTTACTACTATTTTCTGAAATCATTTCGGATTTTTTCTTTGAACTTTTTGTTGCTGTTTTAAATAAACTTGGCAACCCTATTTATTTCTTATACATATCTACATGCATAATATAAATAGGTAATGATGTATGCGCTTTAGCACGAGAGTATTATTTGTTCAATTTATCTACATATCGTACGATAGATATATTTTTATTAATACATACACACATACATATTTTATGTTTGTTTGTGTGTATGTACAATATTTTCGACATGATTTATTATGACGGCTTTTGTCTGACCACAAGAAGAGTAAATTGCTCTTCGGACTAAAATTGTTGCATTTGACGACTCCTAACAATTAGAGTTAATTTAACCACCAATGAAGAGTGGCTAGATGGAACAAGTTTGGTCAAGAAATTTGCAAAAAAAAAAACTCAATTTAATACAAACCCGTTTATATTGTTTTGGGACTTACTTCAATTCTCCCGACACCTCTCCACAGCTACTTTTATGGTTGTGGTTAGCTATTAAATGTCATGTTTATTACAAATAATTTCATTGTTTTTATTGCGGCGATTATGAATTTGTTTATTTTTTTTAATAAAAATAAAAAATTTCACAAGCTAACTGATAAGATTGCATGTGAAAAACATCGAACCTTCATCATGCGATGACTAACCAATGACCAACTAAGAATTTATCACATTGACCACAAACTACTTTTGGCTCTCACGTCATCTAATGTTTAAAAATAGTTAACGTCAAAGAGAAGGTGTCCTCTACCCCATCCTCCCCGCCTAAAATGAAAATGTCAACATTGACGCATTTCAAAGCATTTTCCATATGGGGTAATGCATTTTGAAAATACCCGAGATGGTATATTATACAACGTAATAAAAATACAAACAGAATAACATCGAGGATAAGTCATATCCATTCAACTATTCTGCTATAATATCGGTTAAATGTCACGTAAGCTAAAACGAGTAACTCTTTGTAATTTAGATTTGCTCAGCTAGCTCTTTTCCCAACATCACACACACACACACTTACATACACTCAACTACAGGCCTCTGGGTTGCATGTGTGTTTTGTTTTTGCACGTCTCCGTCTCCTTTTATGTGATTATCAAAAACAAATATATTATGCTCTCTTCTAGATATGCATGCTGTGCTCTCATTCTCTGAGAGTCCAGTTATTACCGTTTATTTTCACTCTGAGGCTCTTGGTCGAGTGTTTTGTTTTGCATTTGGCTGAATCATGTTTGCGTTTGGGTTGTTATTGTTTGGCATGTCGAAAGGCGTGCTTGGCTCTCTGGCACGTTGTATTGTTTTGTATACGGGTTATTTTTTGTTATTGTTGTACATTATTTGTTGTTTTGCAAATTCTTGTTGTTATTGTGAATGTGAACCACATATTACATAGAGCAAAATCATGCACGTTGCCATACAAAAGTAATATTATACATAGGCGTGGATTTTTTAAAGAATATTTTTTTGACACAATAGGCGTGGATTTTTTAAAGAATATTTTGTGACACAATAGGCGTGAATTTTTTAAAGAATATTTTTTTGACACAATAGGCGTGAATTTTTTAAAGAATATTTTTTTGACACAATAGGCGTGGATTTTTTAAAGAATATTTTTTTGACACAATTGGCGTAAATTTTTTGAAGACACTTTTTTCAAATGCCTGGATTTTTTGAAGACACTTTTTTCAAATGCTTGGATTTTTTAAAGAATATATTTTTAACACAATTGGCGTGGATTTTTTGAAGACACTTTTTTCAAATGCCTGGATTTTTTGAAGACACTTTTTTCAAATGCCTGGATTTTTTAAAGAATATTTTTTTAACACAATTGGCGTGGATTTTTTGAAGTCACTTTTTTCAAATACCTGGATTTTTTGAAGACACTTTTTTCAAATGCCTGGATTTTTTGAAGACACTTTTTTCAAATGCCTGGATTTTTTGAAGACACTTTTTCAAATGCCAGGATTTTTTGAAGACACTTTTTTCGAATGCCTGGATTTTTTGAAGACACTTTTTTCAAATGCCTGGATTTTTTGAAGGCACATTTTTCAAAGGCTTGGAACAATTTTTTTTTATTTTAAGGGGCTGGTCCTAAGTTTTTGTTTTCGTAGGTCTGAATTTTTTAAAGATTTTTTTTAAATTTTTTTCAAAACATGGATTATTGAGAAAAAATTTTCAAAGGTCCGAATTAAAAATCGAATTTTTCTGAAGTATATATTTTTTCAAAGGCCTTTATTTTTATACCCTCCACCATAGTATGGAGGGTATATTAATTTTGTCATTCCGATTGTAACTTATCGAAATATTTATTTGCGACCCTATAAAGTATATATATTCTTGATCAGGGTAAAATTCTAAGAAGATCTAGCCATGTCCGTCCGTCAGTCTGTCTGTCTGACCGTCTGTTGTAATCACGTTATCTTCTGGAGGAATTGAGATAGGGTGCTGAAATTTTGCAGAGGTTTGTCTTTTGACTGCAGGCAGGTCAAGTTCGAAGATGGGATATATCGGTCCACATTTAGGCATAGCTCCCATATAAGGGTACCCCCCAATTTTCGGTATTTTGGGATTCTTGAGCGCGTTTTCCAATCGAATTCGCTGAAATTTGGTACATTGGGTTTCAATTGGGTATTAAATGTCTCCACAAAAAAATTATGAATATAGGTCCACTTTTTCTGGTAGCGCTCATATAACGGTACCTCCTAATTTTCAGTATTTTCGGGGTTTTGATCTTATTTTTCCACCGAATTGGCTGTAATTTAGTATTTTGAGGTAGGTACCAAATCTCTCAACAAAAAATTATGAACATAGGTCCATTTTTTCGGATAGCCCAAATATAAGTGTACTCCCAATTTTCGGTATTTTGGGGTTCCTTAGCGCGTTTTTCTACCGAATTTGCTGCAAATTGGTATTTTGTAACAAATCTGGACCGATATTCACCATCTTCGAAAGTTTGGTCCAAATATGGGGTCTAGAACCAATATTTCGATGAAGCACATTTTCACCGTTTCAAAGTGTATACACCCTCATTAGCCATAAGGCTGAGGATATAAATATCCATTAAAATGTTCTGAAATTTTTATCATGGTTAACATAATCGATTTGTAGAAATGTCGGTATGAGTCCACTTTTTGGAATTTTCCCTATATATTCATTTCAAGTACCTGTCAGTATATCTATGGTGGAGGGTTTAAAGTTTTTTCCAAGGGCCTGGAAAACTTTTAATATCAGATTTTTTTCCTGGAAATTTAAAAATAATTATTTAAAAGGTCAGATTTTTATAAAAAATAATTTTTTTTAAAGCCTAAATTTTTTTAAGAACATTTTTCAAGGCCTGAATTTAAAAAAGATTTTTTATTTTTTTTTTTTTTTTCAAAGCCAGATTTATTTGGAAAAAAATTAAATAGAATTTTTTAACGTTTTTTTTTTTGGAAAATATTTTTTTGAAACAAATCAAAAAATTTTTTTTCAAAGAGGAACATTTTTCAAAGGCTTGAATTAAAAAAAATCCAAACTTTTTAATTTTTTTTGTTTTTTTGTTTGGACAAAGGTGGGAAAACAGTAGCCATTTACAAAGATGAATACCAAACGAAAATGGCAGCAATTTTGGGAGATTTATGCACATATCGACGCTTAAAAAGAGATCCGACAAATATATTACAAAACAAAAACAATTCTCTGGTGGAAAAATTATTTAAATTAAAGATAATTAATGAAACTGAGAAATACAAAATGACGAATAAGACATCAACTGCGCCAAGATTTTATGGGTTACCCAAAATTCACAAGGATGATACCCCTTTGAGACCCATATGCTCCACAATCAACTCCCCAGCTATCGGACTTTGTAAATATATGGTCAACATATTGAAGAACCTGACAAAGAATTCACAATATAACGTAAAAGATTTTAAAACAAGAATTGAGCACATACAGATCAACCCCGACGAAACCTTAATTTCATTTGACGTTGTATCACTTTTCCCTAGCATACCAGTAAATTTTGCTCTCAACACCATAGAAGATAAGTGGGATACAATTAAAACATATACATCTATGACAAAAGAATTGTTCATGGAAATTCTGACGCTATGTATAAAGGACACAAGATATTTCATATATGACGACAAAATATATAAACAAAATAAAGGTATGCCGATGGGCTCTCCAGCCTCCCCTGTCATAGCTGACATAGTCATGGAGAAATTACTGGACTCATCAATGCAGCGAATGTACACAAAACCAAAGATTTTGACCAAATATGTGGACGACATTTTTACAGTCATGAAAAAAGACGAAATAAAGGACAATTTGGACATCTTGAACTCATTCAACCCTCAAATACAATTTACTATGGAACTAGAAAACAACAACCAATTGCCATACCTGGATTCACTAGTGATACGAAAAGGACCTCATCTTAAACTTGACTGGTACCAGAAACCTACAGCGTCGGGACGACTAATTAACTTTACATCTAAACATCCGAGAAGAACAATAATCAACACTGCATCCAATTTCATAAATAGAGTTTTAGACATAAGCCACCCAGACTATCACAACAAAAACATTAATATAATTAAGAATATCCTGAGGAAAAATGATTTTCCGGACAAAACCATTGACAATCTCATGGCACGAGCAAGAAAAGAAGAGACAAAGAAAACAAGCGATAACAGCGAGAAAATTTACAAAACTATGACATATACACGTGGGTTTTCAGAAAGATTAAAACATTCTAACATTTACGACAACACAACATTTGAGCTGGCATTTAAAACTAAAAACACGCTGAATAATCTTTTCAGCAAATTAAAAAGTAAAATACAAGACGAGGAGAAATCCAACGTAGTATACCGCATTAAATGTAAGGGAGACAAGTCCAACGTATGCCAAAAGGTATATGTTGGCACTACTAAGACAAAATTAAAGACAATAATATCCGCACATAAATCGGATCAAAAAGCTCTTTACAAACCCATAGAGCAAAAAACAGCTCTTGCAGCACACTGCACAAAATCCGGACATACCCCAGATTTTAATGACATAAAAATTCTAACTCAAGAAAGTAATTATCAAAAAAGGTTTACTCTTGAGATGTTGCACATAATCAACACTCCACTTGACACTCGACTCAATTATAAAACCGACACAGACAATTGCGCTCAAATCTATAGACACACAGTAAACAAATACAAATCTGTTAGACTTTAGTTGAAGCAAGAACGTTGACTTAAAGACAACATAACTTTCTTCAAGTAAGTTTATTTACATATTGTCATTGTTTTTTCAATCTGTTAAAATATATGTAATTGTAGTTCCCTGAGGATGATTGGAGAATCCAATCGAAATATTGGAAACAATAAATATTAAAAATCAAAATTAAAAACGATTTTTACTTTAAAAAGCCTACAGCCAAACTAATACAACAAAGATTTTAATTTTTTTCAAAGACCGGAATTTTTTAGGTATATTTTTTCAAAGGCCTGTATTTTTCAAAGATTTTTTCCAAGCGCCTGGAACACTTTCATTTTTTAAAGGTCAGATTTTTATGAAGAATATTTTTTTAAGGCCTGAATTTTTTAAAATTTTTTTTGTTTTATTTTAAGGTCCCGAATTTTTTGAAAAAAAAAATCAAATAGCTTGATTTGTTTAAGAACAATGATTTTTGAATTTTTTATTTTCGTTTTTTTTAAATACCCGGTTTTTTTGCGGTATTTTTTTTTCAAAGGCCAATATTTTTTAAAGATTTTTTTTGAAAGCCTTGATTTTTTAAAGAATTTTTTATTAAAAGGTTTGGATTTGTGAACCTTTTTTGAATGTACTTGTATTTAAAAAATTCTATTTTGGAGAGACTGTGTTTTAAAGGCCTGGATATTTTAAATATTTCTCCAAGAACCTGGATTTTCTGAATATTTTTTCAAAGGTCTGATTTTTTAAGATTTTTTGTTCTTAGTTTTCAAAAGCCTGCTTTTTTTAAAAAAAAGTCCAATGGCCTAGATTTTTTGAAGAAAACTTTTTGTGACCTTATTTTTCGAGGAGCACTATTTTAAAAATTTAAAGTCTTAGTTTTTCAAGAAATGGTTCTTCAAGGACTGATTTTTAAGAAAATTAATTTTAAAGACCTTATTTTTTTAAGATCACTTCTGTAAGTTCTGGATTTTTTAATGATTTTATAGAAAATATTTAAAGACCTTTTAAGTTGTATTTCATCTAAGCTCTTTTAGGCTCGAAAGCCAGGGATATTTTTTATTTTGTTAAACTGGCAACCCTCGCATCTGTATCTCAGTAATTGAACGAGAACAACATCTCCATCATTTAATTGAAACAACAGCAAAAGCAACAACAATTCCACACCATTGTGTATTGTTGCTGCCGTTATTTGTTGTTGTTCTCTCTCTCTACTTCTCCGGTTATTATTTTGTTTCGGATTCCACATTGCCAGTTTTATAGCCGAGTTTAATGCAGCAGTTCGGATTAGAAGTGTTTGTAACGTGCATGTTCTTGTCCCACCATATACAAGTTTTCGATTTTGATAGTAGTTCGTTTTGTATTTTGCATGCTCGTGCAGGCTACACATATATTTTCATTCCAATTTTAAAAGTGAATTATTCATACTACGATTGTGTAAAATCTAAAATTCTACCGAATTTACCATAAAAATTTCCGGGAAATTAAGTACTTTTCAAAGCAGGTGTTCACTTTTTCTATGAATTTCTTTTTGAAAAACTTTGTTTGTCGGTATTGTGCGGTTTTGACCTCCCCCCTTCCGTTTGTTTTTTTATTGCCGTTGAAATCATAAACATAATTTAACGCTTAAGTGTTAGTGTGTGTGTTTGCATGACGTTTCGATACTATCGTCAAATTGTTGTTTTCTTTGCAAAAAAATAGCAAACAAAAACCTTAAAAATAGCGAAATTTTTGTTTTAACAAATTTAAAATCAAAAAAGAAAAACAACAACAGTTGTGAATTATTCATGCGCGTCATACACATGTAAACAAAAGCAACAACAAAAGAAAAAAAAAACAACAACAACATTACCCCACATACGAGTATATGAGGAGAATTTGCAAAAATCTATGAAGGCAAGCCGTTAATACTCATACACACATACAAGTCCATGTGAGTGCGAGAGCTTTAATACGGTAAGTAGTACACACATCTGATGGCGAGAGAGCGCAGCAGAGCACATTATTTTGTTTTGATTCATTTTATAGTAGAGGGCACGTGAACAGGTTTGCTGCAATAGATGTGCGTGTGTGTGTATGCTGTGGTGGGGAGACCAAAACAAATCTATGCAAAACAACTTTATTTGTGAGTGGAGCATTTGGCAGAGAAGAGCATTCGCAAAACGAAGAGAGTTTGTTTATTGTTTTCTGTTTAACTGAACATGTTTTTTTTTGTTCCCAATAAATGCGTTGGGGCTGTTTACTCAATTTTTGTTGTTGTTATTTTGTTTTGTGCATTTTACTTCACTGTTGCTATTTGTGTTTTTTCCTTTTCTAATAGTTTTTCGTTTTGCACATTTACTAATTTAGCAATATGTGGTTAGTTTTTGTTGTTTTACAAATTGTTGCGTATGTGTGTTTGAACAAGCATGATGTTACTCGTCATCAAAGATTTGACACAGTGTTTTGTATTGTGATTAGAATGTAAGGATTAGATGGGAGGGATTAGGGGTTCCAGTTCGGATTTTTAATGAATATTTTCTAAAGGACCAGCAGAGCTTTAGGCGTGGATTTTTTTAAAGAATATTTTCTAAAGGACCAGCAGAGCTTTAGGCGTGAATTTTTTGAAGGAATATTTTCTAAAGGACCAGCAGAGCTTTAGGCGTGGATTTTTTAAAGAATTTTTTTCTAAAGGACCAGCAGAGCTTTTGTCGTGGATTTTTTAAAGAATTTTTTTCTAAAGGACCAGCAAAGCTTTAGGCGTGGATTTTTTTAAAGAATATTTTATAAAGGACCAGCAGAGCTTTAGGCGTGGATTTTTTAAAGAATATTTTATAAAGGACCAGCAGAGCTTTAGGCGTGGATTTTTTTTAAAGAATCTTTTCTAAAGGACCAGCAGAGCTTTAAGCGTGGATTTTTTAAAGAAAATTTTCTAAAGGACCAGCATAGCTTTAGGCGTGGATTTTTTAAAGAATATTTTCTAAAGGACCAGCAGAGCTTTAGGCGTGGATTTTTTAAAGAATATTTTCTAAAGGACCAGCAGAGCTTTAGGCTTGGATTTTTTAAAGAATATTTTCTAAAGGGCCAGCAGAGCTTTAGGCGTGGATTTTTTAAAGAATATTTTCTAAAGGACCAGAAGAGCTTTAGGCTTGGATTTTTTAAAGAATATTTTCTAAAGGGCCAGCAGAGCTTTAGGCGTGGATTTTTTAAAGAATATTTTCTAAAGGACCAGAAGAGCTTTAGGTGTGGAACTTTTTTACGAATATTTACTAAAGGACCTACAGACTTTCTGGCTTCAGGATTTTTTAAAGAATATTTTCTAAAGGTGTGGTATGAAATCTTGGCCATAGTGCCTGAAGCTATAGTAGACAGGTTGCGTCTTTTATGAGACCGGATGCATCTGTAGTGAATCCGCCGAGCCTTTAATGAGGCTGTTTGACTATAAAGAGGATAATTGAACCTATATTGAGTTTGGCTTAATTTGTACTGAGACGTATAGTGATTCTGGCGGAACCTACAGGTAGGCTGAAAATAGTCTGAGCTGGGCTGTATCTATATCTCTATCTTACAAAGCCCATTCGACTGCATTCGGTCAGAAGACTCTCTTCATATCAACGTGTTTCTCAGGTGCCGATTGCTGCCGTGCCGTTTGATCTTGAAGTGAGATGTGGGACTATCAAGAACAAGCTTAAGCGGGTTAGTTGCAGCTGATTCAGGTCTTCTGATAGTCGGTACATCCTCTGGGAGTATGTTGTTGATATGTGAATGGAAGGTCAGTGCTTTTATTTAGCATTAGGTGATCTGCACGCACTTGTGTCGAACTGGTAGAAGCTTCGGCTTCGAATCTAAGTATATGTTTTGCGTGCCGTGGTTATCTTTAGAGACATTTATCTAGTTCCTGGGAGCTTCGCGGAGGTTGTGGTTTCGCTCTGTACCAAGGGCGCAAATGTGCCTTCTGCATGCTCTGCAACTGGTACAGAACTAAAGCCTACGCTGGTGGGCATTGATCTACTTGAGGCTCAGCCACCGGAGATAGACCACATGGTAGGAGCTCACGTAATCATATACAGATACTGTACCCATACTGAGGCTATGCGAACATACAGTGAGATTGGCTGGACTCAAGGGCTCAATGAACCTTTACTGAGAACTGGCTAACCTTAGAGCAGCATCGGCTAGCTGAACCTATACAAAGGCTGCCTTCACTTATATTGCGGATGGTCGAACATATACTGAGGATGCTGATGATATACGGAGGCTATCTGAACCTACAGTTAGACATAATGAACCTATAGTAATACTGATAAAACTACAGAGAGGCGTGTGAACTTGGTGAGGCTGGTTGTACCTATAGTGAGACCGAGAGAATCAATACTGGGGTTGGGTGAACCAGTAGAAAGGCTGTTCCAACCTAAAGTGAGCCTGGATGCCTCTGTAGTGAAACTGAAGTATATACCCATACTAGGTGAACCTAAAATCGGGTTGGCTGAACCTATAATAGGGCTCGCTGAATCTAATGGTGCTGATTGAACTATAGCGATTGAACTATATAGTGATGCTGGCTGAACCAATAGTGAGGCTGACTGAACTATAGTGAGGCTTGTGAAACTTGTTGATACAGGATGAAGATATAGTAGTATTGATGTTTTTATAGTTAGACCTGCCGAACCCATACTGAGGCTAGGCGAACCTTATTGAAGCTTGGCGGAACCTATAATAGTGCTCACTTAACCTTTAGTGAAAACTGGCAGAACGTATATAGTGAGTCTCGTAAACCTTGGTAATTATTCCCGCGGCTATAGTAGGGTTCGCTGAATCTTTAGTGAGGCTGGCTAGGCCCACAGTGAGACAGATATTGGGAGGACGGTCGAACATATAGAAAGGTTGGTTAAATTTACAGGGAACCCGATTGACGCAACACTTAGCTGGCTGACACGAGAGAGGTTGGCCGAATCTATAGTGAGACTGGCTGAAGTAATAGTGGGCCTAAATGATTCTTCGGAC
Organism: Musca vetustissima; assembly: GCF_032173495.1. Taxonomy (NCBI): domain Eukaryota; kingdom Metazoa; phylum Arthropoda; class Insecta; order Diptera; family Muscidae; genus Musca; species Musca vetustissima. The sequence goes on from NW_026874624.1 coordinate 43,620, forward strand.
AGGTTATCTGAACCTATAATTGATGAACCTATAAATTGGGCTAAATATATAGTGAGGCTATCTGAACTAATAGTGTAGTACTGAAACTATACTGAAACTGAACCGGGGTGCCTGATCCAAAGAAAGGCAGGAGTTTTTGATGTACTCCGCTCTTTATCCAAGGAGATGATCGCGTCCAGATACGTGTGACGCGTGATAGGGAATCTGACCTAATTTATAGATAGATTGGCTGAAATTTTAATAAGAGTGAATGGCTCTGCAGGGAGGCTATCTGAGTCCATAGTAAGGCAGGCTGAACCTACCCTGATGTGGGGTGAAGCTGAACTGTGGCTGTCTGAAACAATTCTGAGGCTGGTTTCCTGAACCAATAGTGAAACTTTAACATATACAGACTGAACTTTAAGTGTGACAGGAAGAAGATATAGGGAGGTTGGCTGAACCCATAAAGAGACTATAAATAGAGATTTTGGCTGATTTTGGTGAGGCTGGCTAGACATATAGTGAGGCTAGCTGAAGCTACACTGAGTTGATGGGGGGGCTGACTGAAACTACACTGGGGCTGAGGCTGCTGGAATCTATAGGGAGACTGGCTGAAACTATACTGAGGCTGTATGACTCTGTAGTGAAGCTATCTGAGCCCATACTAAGCCTGACTGAAGCTACCCTGAGGTGGGTGAAGCTGAACTGGGGTTGGCTGAAAAGAAATTCTGAGGCTTTCTTGCTGAATCAATAGGGAGGCTGAGTGCAACTACATTATAGTTGGCTGACTTAAACTATACTGAGCCTGGTTGGACCTTTAGAGAAGCTTTCTGCACTTATAGGAAGGCTGGCTGTGATGCTGGCAAAATCCACACTGAGCCTTGCTGAACCTATAAGGAGGTTGACTGAATCTGACAATTCTGAATTAAAAAATATTTTTTTTTCAAAGGATATCTGAGTCATGTAGTTTTGAGACCATTTTAAGGGCCTTTTGAAGAACACCAGTCTCCAAAAATTTTAAATATTTCAAAACACTGTGCTTTAAAAAAAAAATAAATTTTGTTGTTTTTTTTTCTTGTCACACTTTTAATTCTGGTTTAGCATTACTTAATGGTGGCACACATAATCATCGCGTAAATAAGTTGTGGTGCTGGCGGTGGTGGTCGCTTCTCGAACGATGTTCGCAGCAATTGAAACTGCTTTTCTGTTTGCCTTTGCTTTGATGAATGATGACAGGGGCCATAGTTAGCAACAAAATAAGAAAAAAATAGAAAACCGCCAAAACCACTAACAAAAATTGGGCTACACCAACACAAAGCCAAGAACATTACTTGGCGCGGTGAGACGGAATTTGACGCGGTCTGAATCACAAATCGGAATATTCCAAGTAGACATATTTAACCAAATCGAAATTTATTATTTGGTCAGTAAGGCAATGGGTTGACGGGTTGAAACAAAAATAAAAAATTAAATATATTTTTTTGTTGTTGGTTTTTTTTTGAAGAAAATATAAATAGCCTACCCCGCAGATGCAAACAAAAAAAAAAACAGTAAGGAAAGTAGTAAAGTCGGACGGGCCGACTATATGATACCCTTCACCACTTTGGGTATATTCAACAGATGAATCCTAACAGACGTCGCATTTTTAAAGGACCAGTAAAATGAAAATGGATCCATAAACATGTCATTCTGCAGCCGATACAAATTTTTTCATTTGGTCAGATATAGAAGCTATATCTAAATCTGAACCGATTTCAGGAAACATAACACACATCATTCTAGACCTAATTAATTACACTGTGCCAAATTTCGTGCAAATCGAGATATATATAGGGACTTTGGTGCACCATTTACATTAAATCAGACGAAAATATATATGGGAGCTATATATAAATCTGAACAGATTTTCTCAGAATTTAGCACACATCATTCTGGACCTAATTCAGTATTCTGTGCCAAATTTCGGGCAAATCGAAAGCACCATTTACTTTAAATCGGACTAAACTATATATGGGAGCTATATCTAAATCTGACCCGATTTTCTTGAAACTTGGCACACATCATTCTGGACCTAATTCAGTACACTATGCCAAATTTCGTGCATATCGAAAGATATATAGGGACTTCGGTGCACCATTTACCTTAAATCGAACGAAACTATATATGGGAGCTATATATAAATCTGGCCCGATTTCCTCCGAATTTAGCACACATAATTCTGGACCTAATTCAGTATTCTGTGCCAAATTTCGTGCAAATCGAAAGATATATAGGGACTTTGGTGCACCATTTACCTTAAATCGGACGAAACTATGTATGGGAGCTATATCTAAATCTGAACCGATTTTCTCGAAACTTGGCACACATCATTCTGGACGTAATTCAGTACTCTATGACAAATTTCGTGCAAATCGAAAGATATAAAGCGACTTTGGTGCACCATTTACCTTAAATCGGACGAAACTATATATGGGAGCTATATCTAAATCTGAACCGATTTTCTTGAAACTTGGCATACATCATTCTGGACCTAATTCAGTACTCTATGCCAAATTTCGTGCAAATCGAAAGATATAAAGGGACTTTGGTGTACCATTTACCTCAAATCGAACGAAACTATATATGGGAGCTATATCTAAATCTGACCCGATTTTATCGAAACTTGGCACACATCATTCTGGACCTAATACAGTACTCTGTGCCAAATTTCGTGCAAATCGAAAGATATATAGGGACTTTGGTGCACCATTTACCTTAAATCGGACGAAAATATATATGGGAGCTATATCTAAATCTGAACCGATTTTCTCGAAACTTGGCACACATCATTCTGGACCTAATTCAGTACTCTATGACAAATTTCGTGCAAATCGAAAGATATATAGGGACTTTGGTACATCATTTACCTTAAATCGGACGAAAATATATATGGGAGCTATATCCACATCTGAACCGATTTTTCCCATTTTCAATAGGGTTCGTCCTTGGGTCAATTAAGTGACCTGTGCCAAATTTCATCCAAACAAAAATACATGGACGGACGGACATGCATAAATCGACTCAGAAAGTGATTCTATGCATATTCTCAAAAGGAACCATGGGTCTATCTCGATTATTTTTGTCTGTTACAAACATATGCACAAAGACATAATATATATTTTTTTGATATTAAAAAATACCCTCATACCTACTCTTACCCCATATGCAAGCCCTCGATTTCAAAAAACCCAGCCATGAGTTACTGAACCACTTAGAATTAAGTAGCAATGCCCTTATCTCCCTTAGTTGCAAAATTCATTGCAGGTATTACACCCTCATTCGATGTCTGCCTGATGTTGACTTATCGACCGATTTCAAAATTTTATTATCTATATTTGTATTCGATTCGATTTCCTCACAATTCTTCGCAGCTGTGTTGTTTTCTTCGATTTTGTAAAAAAAATTGTTTTGTTTTTTTCTTTCTTTTTGCGACAACAAAAGAAATGCAAAAACAATGACAACATCAGGAACACCATATAGGCATTCTTTTGATAATATATTGACAACAACAACATGATTTGTTGTAGGCAATGAACTTTATATAAATAATCAGTTATATTTATTTTGTTTTTCTATTATTATTATTTTTTTTATTCATCGCCCCCGTCCTTTTGTTTTGCGCGCCCCGGTGCTTTCTTGGCACAAGGTGACAATCTAAACAACAATTATTATTTGTTGTTGTTTTTTTTTTTTTTCAATTATTAAAGTGGTGTGTTTTTTCTTTATTATATTAAGGACGGACTTTCACCGATATTGTCCAACTATAAGGAAGGTAGGGTATGGGTATGGAATGGGTATATACTGAGGCTACATTCCTCTCTCAACCAATATAGAGGCTGAATGAAGTACCACTGAGGGCTGTTGAAGGTAGTGAAGTGGGTCTGGCTTAAACTATATTGGAGCTAGCTGAACTTTAAGTGGGGCTGGATGAACTTGCTGAACCACACTGAGGCTGGCTAAAGCATCACTGAGGGCTGTTGAAGTTAAAGTGGGGCTGGCTTAAATTACAATGAGACTGAATGGACCTTTAATGAGACTGGCTATATTTACAGTGATTCATGTGAAACCTATAGTCAGACTTCCTATGAGCTATTGTGAAGGTGTTCGAACACATACTGAGGCTGTCTGAAGCTCTACTATCGATTGTTTTATTGTAGCGAGTCTGTAAATATTAGTTCTAATGGTAATAACTTCGGCTATAAAACAGAGGACAGAGGCTATAGTCTGTTTATGACACGTCCCAATCTGTGAGGATACATATATTTCAATGAGCCTGACTAAACCATAGTGGCTGTCTCAGGCAATAGTGATGTACTGAGCCTCTCTTAACCTATACAGAGGCTGGATGAAGCACCACTGAGGGGTGTTGAAGGTAAAGTGGAGCTGGCTCAAACAACAGTGAGGCTGGTTATACCTATAGTGAGGTTTGTTATAAGCTATAGTGAAGGTGTCAAAGCCCTTACAGAGGCTGACTGAAACCCTACTAGCGATTGTTCTACTGTGGAGAGTCTGCAAATATTAGTTCTTATTCAAATATTAGTAACTTCGCCTATAAAGCTAAACAGAGGCTATAGTCTGTTTATTACACGTCCCGATCTGTGAGGATGCATATATTTCAGTGAGGCTGACTAAACCATAGTGGCTGGCTGAGGTTATAGTGATATACTGAGGCTCTCTCAACCTATACAGATGCTGGCTGAACCACCACTGAGGGCCGTTGAAGGTAAATTGGGGCTGACTCAAATTATAGTGAGGCTGGCTGAATCTTTAATGAGGTCGGCTATTTGAAGCTGGGCGTAGGCTATAGTCTATGGGTGACACGTCCCGATCCGATCTGGTAGAAATTTACGTAAACATGCACAGATATTGTACCCATACTGAAGCTAGGCGAACATATAATAGGGCTCGCCAAACCTTTAGTTAGATCGGGCTGAGGCTAACTGAAGCTATACTACCGATTGTTCTATTGTAGAGAACGTGCAAATATTAGTTCTAATGGTAGTAACTTCGGCTATAAAGCTGGACATAGGCTATATTCTGTTTGTGACACGTCCCGATCTGTGAGGATGGGTATATTTGAGTGAGGCTGGCTAAACCATATTGGCTGGCTGAGGCTATAGTGATATACTAAGGCTCTCTCAACCTATACAGAGTCTGGCTGAAGCACCACTAAGAACTGTTGAATATAAGTTCGGTCTGGCTTAAACTTTAATGATGTTAGCTGAACCTTTAGTGAGGCTGGATGAACTTAAATGGAGGCTTGCTGAACCGCACTGACGATGGCAGAAGCTAAGGGCTGTTGAAGGTAAAGTTGAGCTGGCTGAACCTTTAATGAGGCTGGCTATACCTATAGTGATTTACGAGGAACCCATAGCGGAACCCATAGCAAGGCTTGCTGATTCTATAGTGAAGGTGTCCGAACACCCTGACACTGGCTAAAGCTATACTGACTAAACCATAGTGGCTGGCTGAGGCTAAAGTGATATACTGATGCTCCCTCAATCTATACTGAGTCTGGCTGAAGCACCACTGAATGCGGTTGAAGGTAAATTCGACCTGGCTTAATATATAATGAAGCTAGCTGAACATTTAGTGATGCTGGATGAACTTATATTGAGTCTTGCAGAACCACACTGAGGCTGGCAGAAGCTAAGGGCTGTTGAAGGTAAAGTTGAGCTGTCTGAACCTTTAATGAGGCTGGCTATACCTATAGTGATTTACGAGGAACCCATGGCAAAGCTTGCTGATTCTATAGTGAAGGTGTTCGAACACAATGAGACTGGCTAAAGCTATACTAACTATGAAACTTGGCAAAGGCTATACTCTGTAGGTGACAAATTCCAAACTGTTTCCTTAGGTCCTAAACATAGGTCTAGACCTGTGCTGGATGAGGTTTTAACATAAATCGCGAGTCCAAACTCTACGGCTCTATTGTGATTCATGGGGAATCTGTACTGAAAATTGATGTGGCTATAGTGAAGGTGTCCGAACCCATACTGAGGCTGGCTGAAGCTCTACTAACGATATTGGTTCTAATGGTAGTAACTTCGGCTATGAAGCTGGTCAGAGGTTAAAGTCTGTAGATGACCAGTTCCAAACTGTTTGGATTTTTATTGGAAATTCGATAGCATGGGTGTCAGGTATACTTAGGTATGCGGATCAAGCCTTGCAGATTGGTGTTGACCCTTCGGGGAGCTTCATGTTGGTTTATATCCAAATCGCTAGTCCAAACTATATGTGATCCATGAGAAACCTATAGTGAGGCTTGCTGAAGCTATAGTGAATGTATCCGATCCCATACTGTCTGAAGCTCTACTACTGATTATTTTATTGTAGAGAGTCTGCAAATATTAGTTCTAATGGTAGTAACTTCGCCTATAAAGCTGGTCATAGGCTATAGTCTGTTTGTGACACGTCCCGATCTGTGAGGATGGATATATTTGAGTGAGGCTGGCTAAACCATATTGGCTGGCTGAGGCTATAGTGATATACTAAGGATCTCTCAACCTATACAGAGTCTGGCTGAAGCACGACTAAGAACTGTTGTAGATAAGTTCGGTCTGGCTCAAACTATAATGAAATTAGTGAACCTTTAGTGAGGCTGAATGAACATATATTGAGGCTTGCTGAACCGCACTGACGCTGGCTGAAGCACCACTGAGGACTGTAGAGAGCCTGCAAATATTAGTTCCAATGGTAGTAGGTAAGCTGGGCAGAGGCTATAGTCTATATGTGACCAGTTTCAAATTGTTTCCCTAGGTCCAAATGTCTAACTTTGCATGTTCGGGGAGCATCAAGCTGGATGTGGTTTATACCCAAATTTATTAGTTCTAATGGTAGTAGCTTAGACTATGAAGCTGGGCAGAACCTTTAGAGTCTGTGAATGACACATCCCGATCTGTTTGAAGTTCTATTGGAATAAGACTGACTGAAGCTGGTCAGAGTGTATAGTCAGTTTCTGACACGTCCCAATCTGTTTCTACTGGAAGTCACGTTGGGTATGGAAAAACGTTGTTCCATAGTACGGGTGTCAGTTGTCCCTAGGTCCGCGGATCTAGCCTGGCAGGTTGGTGTTGACCTTTCAGGGAGCATCGTGCTGGTTTATAACCAAATCGAATGTAGAGTTTCCGATCACTGTGAAATTGAATTCCAAACGTCAGCTTAACCGAAACAACCGAAGTTTTAGATGGGCTCGTTTCTCATGTGATTACGTCCAAATACGTATGTCGATTGGAATCTCACTTTGGTGTTGGGCCATTGGTTGACGCTTTGTGTTGACTGCCGTTTATAGCACCATGGGGTAAGTCCTCAAGATAAGTACTAAGCTTATCTGTACTAAAAACGGAGTTCTCTGAACCCGTATTTGAGTTGGCTAAATCTAAGGGGTGGCTGGCCGAACTTATAGAGAAGTTAGCAGAATTTATAGTTAGACTGGCTGAATTTATGGAAGCGTTGACTGGGCAGATGCTATAGTCCGTGGGCGACCAGTCTCAAACTGTTTGGAGTTCTACTGGTAATAGCTACGATTATGAACCTGACCATAGGGTTCGCTAGATCGATTGTTGGTGTTGGCTCTTCGGGGAGTATCATGCTGGAGGTGGTAAGAAAGGCGGCATGGGGTAAGAAAGACAGGAGTTTTTACATGGGTTCCGCTCCACTTTCAGGGAGGTTATTACGTTAAAATACGTGTGATGGATTGGTACCTTCACTTTGCTTTGTATTAACTGGTGTTTACAGAACCGTGGCGTAAGACCGCAAGGTACTCTATAGCGAGATTTTCAGAACCTACGCTGGGGCTGACTGAACCACAGCGAGGCTAACTAAAACTATAGTGGGGTTGGCTGAAACCATAGGGAGTCTGCCATAACCATAGTTGGGCTGGCTGATGCAACAGTGAGTTTGACTGAGCCCATTGAGAGGATGGTTGAACTGTAGTGAGGCTGACTGAAGCAACATTGATGTTTACTGAACCTTACCTATTAAGACGTTGGCTGAAGCAACACTCAGGCATTAGGGTCGAACCTAATCTAAACCTATACTGAGGTTTACTGAAAACATACTGAGGTTGGTTGAACCTATAGTGAGGCTGGAGGAACTTTTAGGGAGTCAGGCTGAACTCATAGATAGGCTGGCCGAACCTATATAGAGATTGGTAGAACTGTGTGGTTGAATAAACATATAGCGTGGTTGACTGAACCTATAATGAGGCGGGCTGGTAACGTGAGGTTGGCTCAAGCTATAGTAAGCCTAGTTGAAGCAATAGTTAGGCTTGAAGAACCTAATGTTACTCTGACAGATCCTATTGTAAGGCTTGCTGAAAACTCTATTAAGTTTTGTCCCTATAAAGTTTTTTTTGGCGCTGGGGCTTCAAAAGTAAAATGAATTGCAATAAAAATATAAAATTGAAAAAGTTTTGCTAAATCTATAGTGAGACTGGATGAAATTTTATTATTATGATTGGCTGAAATTATAATGTGACTGAGTGAACTCATACTGAATAGTCCACCAGGCGCAACCATTGTGGTATCTTGTGGCAAAAATCGGGATATGCATGAACTGTTTTAAGAATATTTTTTCAAAGAACTGGATATCCCATAAAGAATAATTTTTCCAGGGTCAACACAGGCGTGGATTTTTTAAAGAATAAGGACAATTATAGGACAATTTAGGTTCTGCCAGCTTCACTATTGGTTCAGCCAGCCTCACTGTAGTCCAGGTAGACTGGATTAAGTTAAGGCAACCTCACTATAGTTCTGACAGCCTTATTATTGGTTTATATAGCCTCACTATACCATAGCCAGTCTCATTAAAGTTCAACCAGTTCAGACAGCATCATGATCTGATAGCAGCACTATGAGTCTAAACACAACCAGAGAGTCAGGAGTCAGCGGCATACTTTTTCGCCGGCGTGAAAACCAAACGAATGAGTTAGCGGCTAGCGGCACAAAATGCCAATTTTTTGTTTTCATTTTCTGACAGAATATTGTACATTGTGCAGACCAAATTCAATTTATTATTTAATAAACAATAATGTCAAGGAACTTGGGGACAATTATCATACAATTTCACTCTGTTTTTCTTCCTGTACGTATTCCATAAGTTCTTCCATTTTGATTTGCAATTTTCGACTAAAGTAAGTAAAAAGCTACACTTGGATTTAGATTCTATACCTCAGCCAGCCTGACTATAGGTTCATCAATCCGTACTATAGGTTTAGCCAGCCTGGTATTTAATCATGCATTGCTCTCACATGACATCAGGCCAGTATTATTTGTAAATATTATATTCGGAAAATAATAGTTCAGTTGTTGCATTTAAGCATATACAATAATTGTTGTTGTTTAGCTTGTGAGCAAATCATCGCAAAATACGGGTGCATTGTTTGATGTACCAGGGAATTATGTCAGACCATCAATCAGAATTCCAAAACAGTAAGGGGAAAATAATCACCAGAAAAGTGAAAAGATTCTGACAAAGGAATATTCGAGTGTTTTCTTAGAAAAAATTGCCTTCACCAAATTTCTTTTTTCTGTTAGCCTCATTATAGTTCAATTAGCCTTAATTATGGTCGCACTATAGATCAGCCAGCAGTGTTTTAGTTAAGCCAGTCTCACTATAGTTTAAAAAGCCTCACTATATTACAACCAGCCTCACTCAACGCTCAGACAGCCTCATTATAGGTTCGGGTAGCTTCACTATCGCTCAATTAGCCTCACTGCAGTTCTGTCATCATCACTAGAGTTCAACCAGTCTCCCTATTGGTTCAGTCAGCCTAACTAGAGATCAGCTAGTCTCACTAGAGTCCAACTAGCCTCACTAGATTTCAGCCATCCTCACTATATGTCCAGCCAGCATCATTAGAATTCATCCAGCCTCTCTATAGGTTCAGCCAGCCTCATGGCTCACAAGAGTTCAAGAGGCTTTACTACCGGTTCAGCTTTCCCCCTATAGGTTCAGCCTCGCTATAGGTTTAACCAGCGTTTCTATAGTTCAATCAACCTCACTATAGTTCAGACAGCCTCTTTATTGTTTAACCCAGCCTCACTATAGTACATTAACCTATATATAGGTTTAGCCAGCCTTACTATAGGTTCAGCCAACCTCACTACAGTTTAGACCAGCCTCACTATAGCAGAGGCAGACTCACTAGAGTTCAGCCAGCCGCACTAAAGTTTAACAAGCCACACTACAGATTCAGCCAGCATCAATGGTGTTCAACAAGCCTCATTATAGTATGAGCTACCCTCACTATAGGTTTAGAAAGTTTCAATATAGGTTCATCCAGTCAGACTATATGTTCAGCCAGCTTCACTAAAGCCTCAATATACATACGTACAGCAAGCATCACTATAGGTTCAGCCAATTTCAATATAGGTTCATCCAGCCTCGCTAGAGTTCATCTATATGTTCAACCAGCATCACTACAGGTTCAGCCAGCTACACCATAGGTTCAGCCAGCTTCACTATAGGTTCAGCCAACCTCACAACAGTTTAGGCCAGCCTCACTATTGTCCAGGCAATGGAGCCTCAATGGAGTTCAACAAGCCTCATTGTAGGTTGAGCCAGCCTCACTATAGGTTTAGAAAGTTTCAATATAGGTTCATCCAGTCTCACTGGATGTATAACCAGCTTCACTAAAGCCTCAATACACGTTCAGCAATCAACACTATAGGTTCAGCCAATTTTAATATAGGTTCATCCAGCTTCACTAGAGTTCATATATACGTTCAACCAGCCTCACTACAGGTTCAGCCAGCTACACTATAGATTCAGCCGGCTTCACTATAGTTAGTTTCAGTTTCAGACAACTCACTATAGGTATAGCCAGGTTCACTATAGGTTCAGCTAGCTTGACTATAGGTTCAGCGATTCTTACTATAGGTTCAGCCAGCCTCACTGTAGGTTCAGCCAGCTTCACTATAGGTTAAGCCAGCTTCACTATAGGTTCAGCCAGCTACACTATAGGTTCAGCGAGTCTTACTATAGGTTCAGCCAGCCTCACTATAGGTTCAGCTAGGCTCACTATAGGTTCAGCCAGCCTATCTATAGGTTCAGCTAGCCTCACTATAGGTTCAGCTAGCATCACTATAGGTTCAGCCAGCCTCACTATAGATTCAGCCAGCTTTGCTATAAGTTCAGCCAGATTCACTATAGGTTTAGCGAGTCTCACTATTAGCTCAGTCAGCCTTACTATAGCCAGCCTTACTCAGTCTTACTATAGGTTCAGCCAACCTCACTATAAGTTCAGCCAGCTTCACTATAGGTTCAGCGAGTCTTACTATAGGTTGAGCTAGCCTCACTATAGGTTCAGCCAGCCTATCTATAGGTTCAGCTAGCCTCACTATAGGTTCAGCTAGCATCACTATAGGTTCAGCCAGCCTCACTATAGATTCAGCCAGCTTTGCTATAAGTTCAGCCAGATTCACTATAGGTTTAGCGAGTCTCACTATTAGCTTAGTCAGCCTTACTATAGCCAGCCTTACTCAGTCTTACTATAGGTTCAGCCAACCTCACTATAAGTTCAGCCAGCTTCACTATAGGTTCAGCGAGTCTTACTATAGGTTGAGCTAGCCTCACTATAGGTTCAGCCAGCCTCACTATAAATTCAGCCAGCTTCACTATAAGTTCAGCCAGATTCACTATAGGTTTAGCGAGTCTCAGTATTAGCTTAGCCAGCCTCACAAGAGTTCATCCAGCAACACTATAGGTTCAGTCAGCCTCACTATAGTACAGCCAGCCTCACTATAGATTCCGACAGCCTTACTATAGGTTCACTCAGACTCACTATAGTTCAGTCAGTCTTATAGGTTCAACAGCCTCACTATGGTCCAGCGAGACTCACTAGTGTTCAGCCAGCCTCACTACTGTGCAGCCAACCTCACTAATGTGCAGCCAGCCTCACTATGGTTCAGACCAGCCTCCCTATAGTCCAGCCAGCCTCACTGTGGTTCAGACCAGTCTTCCTTTAGTTTCAGCCAGCCTCACTAGAGTTCATCTAGCTTCACTAGAGTTCATCCAGCCTAACTATAGGTTCAGCCAGCGTCACTATAGTTGAAGCGGCATAATTTGAATTCAGTCCAATAGAGATTCAGGGACCCTCACTATAGGTTTAGCCAGCCTCACTATAGTACAGTCAGGCTCACTTGAGTTCAACAAGCCTCATAATAGGTTCAGGTAGCCTTAATGTAGGTCTGTCAGCCTCACTATGTGTTTAGCCAACCTAACTAAAGTTCAGCCAGCCTCACTACAGTACAACCAGCCTCACAATAGGTTCACCAAGTCTCACTGTAGGTTCAGCCAGCATCACAATAGGTTCAGTGAGCCTCTCTAGAGTTCAGTTAGCCTCAGTACAGGTTCAGCCAGTTACAATGTAAATTCATCCAGCCTCACAATAGGTTCAGCCAGCCTCAATAGAGTTTAGCTGTCCTAACTAGAGTTCAGTCGTCCTCACTAGATTTCAGCCAGTCTCACTATAGGTTCGAGCTGGTTCCCTATAATTCTTATAATTGCTTAGTTAATTCCTAATTCATCCTTACCTCCTTCGAAGGATATCATGCACGAAACTGCCATAGTATCTCCATAATTGCTTGAAGTTATGGTCTTGATGGAATGTAAAAAAGTCCCTTCCGCCAGGAATTTTTTTGTATGCTTTATCCTTATTCAGATGTTGTTGCAATTTGTTTCTTCATCAAAATTCCATTTTATTGAAATGGTGTGTGTGTGTGGTAACTGTGTATGTGTTCATGTTTTTGTTTATTATTATTATTTTTTTTTTCAAATATATTTACCTGTTTTTATGCACTAATTAAAACTGTCTGAAGTGAATTGAAGAGTGGTGTTGTCGGTTGGGATTTTTGTTGTTGTTGTTTTTTTTTTGGTTTTGTTTCATGGAGATCTATTCGCCATGTGAAGTGATATGAGCCAGACATATTGACAGAACAAAAACAAATCACACACACACAAAAAACAAAAAAAAAACATACAATTTAAATGTTTCACATGCACACTCATGAACTTGTATGTGTGTGTGTGATGGGAAAAAATGTGTTGACAATGTTGTTGTTACTTAAAATCCATTTAAGAAAGAAGGAAAGTATTTTTTTTTTGGTGAAGAGTCCTTCAAACATGTTCTCTGTTCCTGTCTGTCTCTCTCTATTATGGAGAAAGTAAAATGGAAGTTTGCTTATCTTTAAGGTCGTAGCGAATGGCTTGGGATTTTGAGAGGGAGATTTTGATAGGTATATAGAATATCTAAAAGATCCCAAGGCTTTACATCGGTTGTTAGTATTTTTTTTATTCAGAACTCACATTTTTTTAACTTCCTTCAGAATCATAATGCTAACATTCACCGATATTTCGGTTTTTAGGCATTGGAAAAATTTAAAGAAAATTTTCCAAAAATTCGGACCGTTTTGAAAAAATTGGTCCATTGCTTCAGAAACATATTGGGAATTCTGTATGTGTAGAAGTTGCAGTCCACATTGTCAGGACCCTTTGGAATTTTAGAATATTGTATAGAGGTGACATTCCCCAATACCAACATACTAGCCTAACTTCCCTTAGGGATATCTGTAACCTCCACATCCACCCTCACGCGTGGTGGGTGCTTCTGTTTTCTTTTCGAAAAACAAAAAAGTCCTTAGTCTCAATATTTTCCAAAAAAATTAAACATTACATGTGGCATGCAACACCGGTTACCATGTGCTACCCGCCATACGAAGGCCAAGACGAGGAGGACGTCAGAAGAATGAAACATAAACCTGCAACTTGCATTCATAATTGCTACCTCTTCTGCTTGCTTACTGTTGTTGCATGTCATTGTTCCTCTTTTGGTAGGATATCGAACGACAAGTGTCCCATCAAGGTGTAAGACGAGCAACCAGGGGTGTGCAGGAGAATTTTGTCCCGTCATATCGTGGCTTGTTTTACTTCGTGCAATTTACTTCATCATCATTTACGGCATGGTAGGAAAAAATTGTATCAAAATTTTATGAAATATTTATGCACACCAAAAACGAACAGACAGACAGACAGAAGGACCAAAACACAACACACAAATACAAATGTATGTATATCTAAATGTATGCATGTGTATGTGTGTTTTCATACATAATAAAAATGCATAATTGCCATAGCTGTTTAGTTCTACCGACTGGCAAAGGATATTGTGAATTTAAAGGAGTCCATTTGTTGTTTTTGTTGCTGCTGCTGTTTTTGTCCATGAAAATATTAGTTTTGCTTTTGAATTATTCAGCGCATAAGGTACTTTGCAGGATACAGTGGAATAATGGCTGAATGGCATAGTAGGGCTGCCGGAATCCATTTAACCTATAGTGAGGAGGGCTGAACCTGTAATGAGACTCAAGGAAGCTATAGTGAGTTTGTCAGAACTATATTGAGGCTGGTTGAACCTACTGTGAGGTTGGCTTGTCTATATCGAGGCTGGTTGAATATATAGTGAATCTGACCACACCTAATGTGAGGCTGGCTGAATCTAAAGTGAAACTATTGAACCTAGAATGAGGCTGGCTGAACCTGTAGTGAATCTGACTATACCTATTGTGAGGTTGGCTGAAGCTATGTTGGGGCCGACTAAGCTACAGTGAGACTGGCTGGGCTATAGTGAGGCTGGCTGGACCATATCCATTTAACCTATAGTGAGGAGGGCTGAACCTGTAATGAGACTCTAGGAAGCTATAGTGAGTCTGTCAGAACTATATTGAGGCTGGCTGAACGAACTTACTGTGAGGTAGGCTGGTCTATATCGAGGCTGGTTGAATATATAGTGAATCTGACCACAACTAATGTGAGGCTGGCTAAGCTATAGTGGAATAATGGCTGAATGGCATAGTAGGGCTGCCGGAATCCATTTCACCTATAGTAAGGGGCGCTGAACCTGTAATGAGGCTCTACGAAGCTATAGTGAGTCTGTCAGAACTATAGTGAGGCAGGCTGAACCTACTGTGAGGTTGACTGGTCTATATCGAGGCTGGTTGAATATATAGTGAATCTGACCACACCTAATGTGAGGCTGGCTAAGGCTATAGTGAGGTTGGCTGAACCTACAATGAGACTGGCTGGACCAGAGTGAGTTTGGCTGTACTACAGTGAGGCTGGCTGTACTATAGTGAGGCTGGCTGAACATATAGTGAGATTAGTGAATCTATAATGAGGCTGGCTGAAGTTATAGTGAAGCTGAATATACCTATAGTGAGGTTGGCTAAAGCTATGTTGGGCGTGGCTAAGCTATAATGAGGCTGCTTGAACCTACAGACAGACTGGCTAGGCCATTCTGGCTGAACCTATAGTTATACTAGAAAACTTATAATGACCTACCTATAGTGAGATTGGCTGAACATACAATGGTACAGGCTGGACTATTTTTTGTCTGGCTGAACCTATAATGAGGCTGGCTGAAGCTATAGTAAAGCTGACTATACCTATAGTGAGGGTGGCTAAAGCTATGTTGGGGCAGGCTAAGCTATAGTGAGGCTAGCTGAACCCACAGTGAGACTGGCCGGACTATAATGAGGCTAGCTGCACCCACAGTGAGACTGGCTGGACTATAGTGAGGCTGGCTGAGCCTACTTTAAGATTGACCGGACTATATTGAGGCTGAACATATAGTGTATCTGACTACACCTACAATGAGGATGGATAAAGCTATATTGATGCTGGCTAGGCTATAGTGGGGCTGGCTATGCCATAGTAAGACTGGCTAGGCTATAGTGAGGCTGGCTGGACGATAGCGAGGCTGGCTGAACATATATTGAGACTAGTGAAGTCATAATGAGGCTGCCTGAACCTATAGTGAATCTGACTATACCTATAGTGAAGGTCGCTAAAGCTATAGTAAAGGTCGCTAAAGCTATGTTGGGGCTGGCTAAGCTATAGTGAGGCTGGCTGAACCCACATTGAGACTAGCTGGACTATAGTGAGGCTGGCTGAACCTATAGTTATACTCGAAAAACCATAATGACTCTGGCTGAACCTATAGTGAAGCTGACAATACCTATGGTGGCTAAAGCTATAGTGAGACTGGCTGAACTATAATGAGGCTATTTGAAAGTATTGTGAAGCTGGGTGAAACTATAGTGAGGTTGGCTAGACTACTGAAAGGCTGGCTGGACCGTAATGAGGCTGGCTGAACTTTAGTGAGGCTAACTGAACTATAGTGAAGCAAGCTGTTCTATAGAGAAACAGGTTAAGTTATATTGAGGCTAGCTGCATCTAAAGAGAGACAGGTCGAACTATAGAGAGGTTAATTGAACTAAAGTGTAGCAGGCTACAGGTTGAACTATAGTCTGGCTGACTTATCCTATAGTAGGGTTGGCTGAACCTATCGTATAGTGAGGCTGGCTTAACCTACCGTATAGTGAGGCCGGCTTAACTTATTGTCATGCTGGCTGAACCTACAATGAAGCTGACAGAACCTATAGTAAGACTGGGTTAGATGTAAGTGACTGAATTTTGGCGAGGCTGGTTCAAAATTAATTTAGGTTGGCAAAAATATAGTGAACCTAGGTAAGCTATAGTGATGTTAGCTGAGCTACACGTAGACCGTCTAAGCTATAGTGATGCTCGATAATCTGTAGTGAGCCAAGCTATTGTGAGGCAATCATAGCTGTAGTGAGGTTAGGTCAGATGTTGAAAGGCTGGAGATAAAGTGACGCTGACTGTTGTGTGATGTGCCTTTGATGAGCTATAGTGAAGCTGACTGATCTGTTATAATTCTGACTGAGTTATAGTGAGGTTGGGTGGAGTGAGGTGGTGTAGTGAGGCTGGAGATATAGAAAGTACAATTGATCCTTAATGTTCCTGGTTTAGCTACATTTAAGCAGGTTGATTAATAATGAACCAGGATGAACTATAGTTGGCTGATTGTACTGTAGTGATACAGGCTAATCTGTAGAGAACCTGGCTAACTAACTTTAAGAAGGGGTACTGCAAAAAATATTCTTTAAAAAATCCACGCCTATTCTTTTGATAGTCGAAAAAAATATTTTTTTAAAAAATCCGCGCCTATTTTGGTAGTCGAAAAAAATATTTTTTAAAAAATCCGCGCCTATTTTGGTAGTCGAAAAAAATATTCTTAAAAAAATCCACGCCTATTTTGGTAGTCGAAAAAAATATTCTTTAAAAAATCCACGCCTATTTTGGTAGTCGAAAAAAATATTCTTTAAAAAATCCACGCCATTTGTTGGTCCTTGAAAAATATTCTTTAAAAAATCCACGCCTTGTGTTGGTCCTTGAAAAATATTCTTTAAAAAATCCACGCCTTGTGTTGGCCCTTGAAAAATATTCTTTAAAAAATCCACGCCTTGTGTTGGTCCTTGAAAAATATTCTTTAAAAAATCCACGCCTTGTGTTGGTCCTTGAAAAAAAATCTTTAAATAAGCCACGTCTATTTTAATCCTTTAAAAATATTCTTGGTCCTTGGAAAAATATTTTTCACAAAATCCGAAATTTTTTAATAGTTAAAAAAATATTTCATGCTCCTATGGCCTTTTCATCCACTGTTCCCAATATGCCCATTATGGAATGTCTAGACAATCGCCACATGTGATACAAGGACAATTCAAAAGTAACCAAGCATAAACATAGGCTTTGCCGCAAAACAAAATTCCAACCACATGGAAACAAACACACCGACATGCAAGCATATATACATAGTTACTGAAATAAAATTTGTTGCAATTTTGTCCTTCAGCCTGGCTGCATTTACATGACACAAACACTAACACAAGCACACACACATACTTCAATACTTGTCCATGCAAATGCATAAATGTGAACGGGAGTTGTGTTTTTTTATTGCTCATCGCATTTCTCTCTTTCGACAGGACTAAACAAACATAAATATGAATAAGGAAGACAGATTGCACATAAATATATTTCTATTATATATCAGCCTTATATATACTCTAAATTCACATGGTCTCCGAAGACCTATTCGACAGGGTGTAAAAGAAAACAAAAACAAGGATAAAAAGGAAAACACAAAACTTGAAACATCATCAATGAACCAGACAGTAACCTGCAGACAGTAACGCACACTCACCCATACAGATAGAAGGCCATACACATAGAAAGCCACGTTTTTTTCCGGGAAGACCAAAAAGACACCGTCTATGCTACGGGTTGCATGCCACCACATTTTGTGAAATAAATAAACAAAAATTTGCATGCTTGAAATTATACTTACCAGGCTCTTGGTTTTATCCTTCTTTTGGTATTTACAAAGTAACACTTGAAGATATGTATGTATGTATGAACTTGTGAAATGTACTCATACATACACACATTCATATTTTCTTATAGACAAATTACCTTCTTCAGATTCTTTTCATGTATTCTATACCAAGAAGTCATAACGAAGGCCTCATACGCTTTTTTAGGATGGATATAGGTTTCCAAGACGGAAAATCTTCCGCAGGTCAGTTATAGGCTAAATATCTTAATAGGTCTTAGATGGGCAGGATATTTTCTACTTACTCCCAATACAAGCCTCACTCACTCCCAAAACAGCTTTCTGCAGTTGATTGAAAGATCTGGCAACCCTTTTAGGAAGTTTACTTTTGTCTTCATGTTCCTTACGAAAATTATATCTATATGCTGAAAGAAAAAAAAACGACAACAACAACAATTTTCAAGGTCTTGTGCTACAGCAAACATCATGAAAACAACACTTCAATACTCCACACTCATTCTAATACGAAGACCAAAAAAAAACGAAGGATGACAATGGCGTAATACAAGGATACGTTGGCGAAACATGAGCCGCTTATTTGACATGCATTCTGGCAGCTAAAACAGATTAATAATGAACGTCATGGTGGTAGTTTCGGTTATCAGGGGACAATGGGTCTCACATTTATGAACATTCCCTTGGAAAATAATTTAAAAGAAAAATTGAAAAAAAATATTTTTTTTTAAAAAATCCACACCTTTAACAGTTGCTGAATGAATAAAAAATAGAAGCACCATTTACTTAAAATCGGACGAAAATATATAGGAGCTATTTACATATATCCCCAAAAATTTCAAAAACTTCCTACTTAACCCAAACCTACACCCCGACAGTAATTTTAAATCCAAGTTTCAGGATTCCAACTCCATAGATTCACCCACAATTCAAATTGTACCAAATTTTATACACAGCAGTGCCAAAATTCACCCACACACTATTGGTTCACCCATAATTCAAATTCTACCAAATTTAGTACATAGTTGTACCAATTTCCAAAACTTCCTACATACCCCAATCGTACACCCCCACAGTGATCCTAAATCGAAGTTTCAGGATTCAAACTCTATCGGTTCACCCAAATTTGTTGTACCAAATTTAGTACACAGTAGTACGAATTTCAAAAACGTCCAACTTAACCCAAACCAAAACCCTCACAGTGATCCTAAATCCATTTTTCAGGATTCAAACTCTATCAGTTCACTCACAATTCAAATTGTACCAAATTTAGTACACAGTAGTGCCAATTTCCAAAACTTCCTACATACACCAATTCTACACCTCCACACTGACCCTAAATCCAAGTTTCAGAATTCCAACTCTATCGCTTCACCCACAATTTAAATTGTACCAAATTTAGTACACAGTGGTACGAATTTCCAAAACTTCCTACATACCCCAATTCTACACCTCCACAGTGATCCTAAATCAAAATTTGAGGATTCCAACTCTATCGGTTTACCTACAATTCAAATTGTACCAAATTTAGTACCAATTTCTAAAACTTCTTACATATCTCAATCTTACACCTCAACAGTGATCCTGGCTCCAAATTTCATGATTCTAGCTCTATTGGTTCACCTAAAATTTAAATTGTACCAAATTTAGTACCATTTAGTAAACATAAGTATTATTTTCGTAAACTGAATCCTGACCCCAATCCCACACCTCTACAGTGATCCTGACACCAAATTTCATTGTTCCCGCTCTATAGGATCACCCAAATCCAAACTGTACCGATTATAGTACGATTTAGTACTTTTCGTAAACATAAGTAACAAATTTCCAAAACTACGTTCATATCCCAATTCTACACTCCGACGGTAATTTTAATTTCAAATTCCAGGATTTCAGCTCGATTTGTACCTCCAAATCAAATTTGTACCAAATATAGTACCATATAGTACTTTTCGTACACATGAGTACATGCTTTCCAAACGCTCCTCATATCGACCCTAATTCTCAACCTTAATCAGCATTCCAAATTTCAAGTTTTTAGCTCAATCCATTCACATGCTACGAAGTTGTACCAAATTTAGTACTTTTCCGATGCTTATAGTTCGAATTTTCAAAAAGTCCTTCGCTACATCTATTCTACACTCCATCAGATTTCTAGTTCTACTGGTTCGCCAAATACAAATGATACCATATTTAGTACTTTTCGTACGGTTCTAGTACGAATTTCCAAAAACCCAGCCTTATCCGTCACATTAGGACCAAGAGTGACACTTACCCAAAATTGCAAGATTCTAGCTTCAACCGTTTCGTCTGGGCGTTGATGAATCGTTAATCAGTCAGTCAGTCAATCACTTTACTCTTTTATTAGTATAGATATATATATGGAAGCTATATCTAAATCTGACCGATGTTCACGAAACTTAGCACACATTATTCTGGACCTAATTCAGTACCCTATGCCAAATTTCGTGCAAATCGAAGGGTATAAAGGGACTTTGGTGCACTATTGATATTAAATAGGACGAATATATATATGGGAGCTATATCTAAATCTGACCCGATTTTCTCGAAACATGACACACATCATTCTAGACTCAAGTCTAGAATCGAAAGAATATATAAAATCGAATATATAAGGACTTTGGTGCACCATTTACATAAAATCGGAAAAAACTATATTTGGGAGCTATATCTAAATCTGAACCGATTTTCCCAAAACTCACCACTCATCATTCTAGACTCAATTCAGTGCGCTGTGCCAAATTTCGTGCAAATCGAAAGATATTTAGTGACTTTGGTGTACCGTTTACCTTAAATCGGACGAAAATATATATGGGAGCTATATATAAATCTGTCCCGATTTTCTCAAAACTTGGCACACGTCGTTCTAGGCCCAATTCAGTACACTATGCCAAATTTCGTGCGAATCGAAGGATTAAAAGGGACTTTGGTGCACCATTTACATAAAATTGGACGAAAATATATATGGGAGCTATATCGAATTTTGAACCGATTTTCCCGAAACTCACCACTCATCATTCTAGACTCAATTCAGTGCGCTTTGCCAAATTTCGTGCAAATCGAAAGGTATTTAGTGACTTTGGTGCACTATTTACCTTAAATCGGACGAAACTATATATGGGAGCTATATCTAAATATGAACCGATTTTCACGAAAATTTACAAACATCGTTCTAGACTTAATCCAGTACGCTATGCCAAATTTCATGCAAATCGAAGGATATATAGGGATTATTTACTTCAAATCGGACGAAACTATATATGGGAGTTATATCTAAATCTGAACCGATTTTCACGAAATTTTACACACATCGTTTTACACTTAATTCAGTACACTATGCCAAATTTCGTGCAAATCGAAGGATATATAGGGACTATTTACCTCAAATCGGACGAAACTATATATGGGAGTTATATCTAAATTTGAACCGATTTTCAGGAAACTTAACCCACATCATTCTGGACCTAATTCATTACGTTGTGCCTTTGGTGCACCATTTACATTAAATCGGACGAAAATATATATGGGAGCTACATCTAAATCTAAACCAATTTTTCCCAATTTCAATGGGGTTCGTTCTTGGACCAAATAAGTGACCTAAGCCAAATTTAATCCAATTCAAATCATAAATGCGACCTGTACTTTGTTTAGAATGTAACATGAACAGGCAGACGGCCGTCCGTACGTCCGACTTAGAAAGTGATTCTATGCATATTTTCAAAAGCAACCATGTTTCTATCTTGTTTCATTTTGCCTGTGTGGTGAAGGGTATTAAAATATACGCCTCTGATGGATTTAAAAAAAAAATAATTTAAAAAAATTCAAGCCTTTAGTAGATTTTCAAAAAATAATTTTTAAAAAATTCACTGCTGTGGTACTTCAAAACAATTAAAGACCCCACCTTTGATATTCCTTCAAAAAATATTTTTTTAAAAGATCCACATCTTTGATGAACTTTCAAAAGACAAATCTTTGGTAGGTCCTTTTTTTTATATCCAAGCCTCTGTTAGTACGCAAAAAAATCATTTAAAAAAAAATTCACTTTTCTGGTAGATCCTCGATTTTTTTTAAAAGCCAAGCCTTTGGCAGTACCTACAAAGTAATACTTAAAACCAGTAAGGAAAGTGGTAAAGTCGGACGGGGCCGACTATATGATACCCTTCACCACTTTGGGTAAATTCAACAGATGAATCTTAACAGACGTCGCATTTTTGATTTTCGCGAAACTTAACACACATCATTCTAGACTTTATTCAGTACGCTTCCTTAAATCGGACGAAAATATATATGGGAGTTATATCTAAATCTGAACCGATTTTCACGAAACTTAGCACACATCATTCTAGGCTTAATTCAGTACGCTGTGCCAAATTTCGTGCAAATCGAAAGATATTTAGGGACATTGGTGCACCATTTACCTTAAATCGGACGAAAATTTATATGGGAGCTATATATAAATCTGAACCGATTTTTATGAAACTTAGCACATATCATTCTAGGCTTAATTAAACACGCTGTGCCAAATTTCGTGCACATCAAACGATATATAGGGACTTTGGTGCACCATTTACCTTAAATCGGACGAAAATATATATGGGAGCTATATATAAATCTGATCCGATTTTTCCCAATTTCAATAGGGTTCGTCCTTGGGCCAAATAAGTGACGTATGCTAAATTTCATCCAATTCGGATAATAAATGCAACCTGTACTTTGTTTACAATTTAACATGGACAGACAGACGGACAGACGGACGGACATGCATAAATCGACTTAAAAAGTGATTATATGCATATTCTCAAAAGGAACCATGGGTCTATCTTGATTCCTTTTGTCTGTTACAAACATATGCACAAAGACAAAGACACCGTACCACAGTGTGGTGAAGGGTATAAAAAACCAAATTACAAAGAATTTGGTTGAAAAAGGCGCTCAAGAACCCCAAAATACCGAAAATTGGGGGGTACCCTTATATGGGGGTTACCCGAATAAATTGACCTATATTTATAATTTATAGTGCAGAGTTTTGCTACCTAATAAGAACTCGACGTACTAAATTACAGTCAATTCGGTCGAAAAATACGATCAGAACCCCCAAAATACCAAAAATTTGGGGGTACCGTTATATGGGGACTACCAGAAAAACTGGACATATATTTATAATTTTTAGTGGAGTAATTTGGTACCCAATAAGAACGCAATGTACAAAATTTCAAGAATTCAGTTATAAAACGAGCTCAAGAACCCCAAAATACCGAAAATTGCGGGTACCCTTATATGGGGACTATCCGAAAAAATTGACCTATATTTATAATTTTTAGTAGGGAAATTTGTTACCCAATAAGAACTCAAAGTACCAAATTTCAGCGAATTCGGTCCAAAAATGCGATCAAAACCCCCAAAATACCGAAAATTGGGGCTACCCTTATATGGGGACTATCCGAAAAAATGAACCTATATTTATAATTTTTAGTAGGGAGATTTGCTACCCAATAAGAACTCAAAGTACCAAATTTCAGCGAATTCAGTTAAAAAACGTGCTAAATAACCTCAAAATACCGAAAATTGGGGGGGGGGGGTACCCTTATATGGGAGCTATGCCTAAACGTGGACCGATTTTCTCCAATTTCAATAGGGTTCGTCCTTGGGCCAATTAAGTGACCTGTGCCAAATTTCATCCAAATCGGATCATAAATACGACCTGTACTTTGTTAACAAAAATACATGGACGGACGGACAGACGGACATGCATAAATCGACTCAGAAAGTGATTCTATCCATATTCTCAAAAGCAACCATGGGTCTATCTCGATTATTTTTGCCTTTTACAAACATATGCACAAAGACATAATACCCTGTACCACAGTGTGGTGAAGGGTATAAAAATCTATGGTAGATCTCCAAAGAGTTAAAAAATCCAATCTTTGGTAGATCTCCAAAGAATTAAAAAATCACACCTTTGATAATACCACATTTCTTTTTTTACCAAACCCTTGGTGTTACATCAAAAAATAATTTTTTGAAAATCACGTCTTTGTCTGTACCACAAAAATAATTTTTAAAAAATCCATGCCTTTGTTGGTTCCAAAAAAAATATATATATATAAAATCCACGCCTTTTGGTAATACCTAAAAAAATAATTTTTAAAAAGTATACGCCTTTGTTGGTACCTCAAAAAATAATTTGAAAAATAATTTAGAAAAAAACTTTAAAAATCAGGCTTATGGATAATCACTTCGATTTTTTTAATCTTTCCTTTTGGATATTACCTTAGGAACGCTCGTAAATATCTGATTTTGCATTCCGGCGACACATCAACCCTTCAGTTGACCCTTAAAGCCAATTGTTTTCACATTACTTTGTTTTACTTCTGCCATTCTTCTAATCGTAGTCGAATACATTGTTGTCGAACAATTGAAGCCGCCGCCGCCGTCATCAAATGGGACAAATGCACGCATTACATGAACACCGCACATGAATCAGTTGACG
The DNA here is from genome assembly GCF_032173495.1 of Musca vetustissima. Taxonomy (NCBI): domain Eukaryota; kingdom Metazoa; phylum Arthropoda; class Insecta; order Diptera; family Muscidae; genus Musca; species Musca vetustissima. The sequence continues at coordinate 68,354 of NW_026874624.1, forward strand.
TTATTCAGCTATTCATTCATTCATACATTTCATTATCCTCACAGCCGTAACATTGATTGCCACCACCTTGTAGCTACCACGTGAATTCTGTTTTACAACCACCTTTTCATTATTCACATCTATGGTCATAGGCATTATTGTTTGGGGAATGATTTCGCCTCACACACACACACACCTACACCCTTCGGTGTTTATTCTAAAACCCGACTAACTTAACTGATATTTAATCCATACCCCATATCCCATCCCGCCATCTAAAATTATCGGCCTTATGAATATTATTTTCATTACTTCGGCCTGTTTGTTTGTCCTGTATGGCTGTCTGTCTGCCGGCCTTCGTGTATTGTCGGCATTATGCGAATTATAAGGGAAAATATTTATTCAGTAAAATACATACTTATGTATGCAAGGACAGGACATATTACATTGACATTTGCTTTATATGTAAAAAAATATATGACTTCATTAAGACAGAATAATTCTAAAAACGCCACTAAATAATAAACAACAGCAACAACAAAAATTTACTTGAAATTTGCAGACATCGTTTGCAAAGAGAGATGGAGACAAGAGAGAGATAGAGTAAAGGGTCTATAGTACGTTGATGTAATTTTATATTAAAATAATGTATACGCCATGGTGTACAGACAAATTATTATTACTTATACGACACCCAGGTCAGGGATAGTACATTAGAAACTATTTTTTGAATATCCAATCTAATCCAATAAATAATCCTTAGAAAAAATTTCGAAAAGGTCACGCCAATGAAAAAATTCAATCCTATATAGTACTTAGAAAAAATAAATCGCAAAGTCCATGCCCTTAGAAAATTATTTTTTAAAAAATCCAAGCCTATGAATAATGCCTGAGAAAAAAAAATGTCGAAAAATCCACGCCCATAATTGCCCCTTAGAAAAGAAACTAAATTGAAAAATCTACACCCTTAGAAAGTAATTTATAAACCAGTGAGCGGAGCAGTATAGTCGGACCATACGATACCCTACACAACTACCACGGAACTGTAACATTCTGTGGATGTTTATTGCAAGCCTGGGCCATATTTCGTGATATCTACACCCTGTTGCCGATTAGAGGTCAACAGCACCTCTTCCTTACACTGACATATTTTCCCAGTATTACTAATATTCTCTACAGTCGTTCTAATTACTTGTCCAGGTCCCCTTCACCGTGGGTTGTGTTGTGATGTTTGACTTTCAATTTCGAAAAAACACAACAAATTAAGTTTTCGGACCACTTCATGCCAAATTCTTATCTGATCATTGTCGAAAATTATAGGCGTTGTCATTGACCATAACTGAAATCTCATGGAAATTTTCAAAGCGATCAGAGCTATATTTCCGCCCTCTAGTGTGGTAATGGGTTACTAAATAAAATGTATGAATACATAAGCACCTGTAAATAATCAACCACTCCTCTTGGATATGCTATCAACTTCTTGGGTCTTTGTTCTTCAGGGGTAAATATATACGCTATAGAATACAAATTTTGTAATTTTTCACACAAAAATTAGGGTCCATTTGACCCGCTAAATATTGACCGATCTTTATCAAAACAGGCATCCTTATTCTTTGGCCCAATCCCCTTCTCCATGCAAAAATTCGCGGTGTTTGGGCCATAATTGCGGCGAAAACCCGACAAAAATAAAGTTTTTGGTCCATTTCATCCCTTAAATATTAACCGATCTTTTCCAAAAACAATAGGGGTCTTCATTGTACAGAACCCGTCCTACATGCAAAATTTCGTGAAGATTGGTCCATGACTGTGGCCGTTTTTACAAATTATAATGGACAGACGGACGGTCGGACACACATGTCTAGATCGACTCAGCTAGTCTAGATATGACGATCGGTATACTTAAAGGTTGGTCTAGGACCAATATTTCGCGGCGTTACAAAAGAAGAAAAGAAAGAAAACTTGGCCCACGAAATATTATAGTAACATCAGCGCATTGTACAAAATTGTGTGCCGATCGGCCAATCTTTGGGTCTTTGGTGCACAATTTAAATTAAATCGGCCGAAAATATATATGGGAACTATATCCAAATCTGAACCGATTTGCACGAAACTTAGCGCACATCATTCTAGACCTAATTCAGTACCCTATGCAAAATTTCGTGCAAATCGAAAGATATATAGGAACTTTGGTGCCCCATTTACCATAAATCGGACGAAAATATATATTGGAGCTATATATAAATCTGAACCGATTTTCACGAAACTTAGCACACATCATTCTGGACCGAATACAGTACTCTATGCCAAATTTCGTGCAAATCGAAAGATATATAGGGACTTTGGTACATCATTTACATTAAATCGGACGAAAATATATATGGGAGCTATATCAAAATCTGAACCGATTTTCGCGAAACTTGGCGCACGTCATTCCGCACCTAATTTAATACTCTATGCCAAATTTCGTGCAAATCGAAAGATATATAGGAACTTTGGTGCCCCATTTACCTTAAATCGGACAAAACTATATATAAGAGCTATATATAAATATGACCTGATTTTCTCAAAACTTGATACACGTCATTCTGAACCAAATTCAGTACCCTATGCCCATTTTCGTGCAAATCGAAAAATATATATAGGGACTTTGGTGCCCCATTTACCTAAAATCGGACGAAAATATATATGAGAGCTATATCTAAATCTGAACCGATTTTCACGAAACTTAGCACACATCATTCTGGACCCAATTCAGTACTCTATGCCAAATTTCGTGCAAATCGAAAGACATATGGGGACTTTGGTGCCCCATTTATCTTAAATCGGACGAAAATATATATAGGAGCTATATATAAATCTAACCTGATTTTCTCGAAACTTGGCACACGTCAATCTGGACCGAATTCAGTACTCTATGCCAAATTTCGAGCAAATCGAAAGATATATGGGGACTTTTGTGACCAATTTACCTATAATCGGAGGAAAATATATATAGGTGCTATATATAAATCTGACCCGATTTTCAGGTTCATAATCATTCATCATTTTAGACTTAATTTAGTACGCAATGTCAAATTTCGTGAAAATCGAAAGATTATAGGTGCTTTTGTGCACTACTTACATAAAATCGGACGAAAATATATATGGGAGCTATATCTAAATCTGAACCGATTTTCACGAAACTTAACATATGTAATTCTATACTCAATTCAGGGCGCTATACAAAATTTCGTGCAAATCGAAAGATATATAGGTACTTTGGTACACCCTTTACATAAAATCGGACGAAAATTTATATTGAAACTATATCTAAATCTGAACCGATTTTCACGAAACTTAGCACACATCATTCTGGACCCAATTCAGTACCCTATGCCAAATTTCAAGCAAATCGAAAGATATATAAAGGTTCAAAAGGGAACCTCTACATCAACAGGCCTATCGAGCAGGATTGAATCGTATTCCCACGGACGCCGTTGAGGAAACAATTCGAGAATATCGTGTGAATAAAATCCTCGGAGATCACTCGCCTACGATAGCTGAAGAAGAGCAGCAGCTACCTCGACAAAGCAGAGTGGTCTTGGCACAATTAAGATCAGGATGGTGTAGCCGCCGCAATTCATATTGGGCACGAATTAACGGAGGGGTCGATAATATCACGCTGCACCTATTCAACTGCCCAGCCAAACCCATTCACCTAACCCCATCTTCTCTTTGGACTCAACCGATACAGGTCGCAGCCTTCCTGAATTAGAGCAGAACCAGATTAGGAAGAAATACACAGCAGTACAATCAGCTACATCAACAACAATAACAAAAGCCTTTGGGTCCTTTACAAGGATAGATAAGACGTGGAGTTTTTAAATCATTTTTCGGGGACATATATAAGGCGTGGATATTTAAATTTTTTTTCGGGGATATATGGCGTGGATTTTTAAATCATTTTAAAATATTCTTAAAAAATCCCCGTCAGTTCTGAACCTTAAAAACATATTCTTTAACCAGTAAGGAAAGTAGTAAAGTCGGACGGGGCCGACTATATGATACCCTTCACCACTATGGATATATTAAACAGGACTATTAACATGAAATTGGATGAAATAAAATATGTGATATTTATCTAAATGTGAATCTACCTCTATATCCATAAGTTATATACATCGACTTCAATCAAATATTAATAGGTTATCTGTTGGGCTATGTCTGTACTTCTAGAAAACGCAACTACGTAATTCTATGCTCAATTTTGTACGTTGTGCAAAATTTGATGTCAACCTGACTAGCATGAAGAGTTTGATGTCCAATTTACTTAAAATCGGGCGAAAATATATATGGAAGCTCTATCCAAATATATCGAAGGATATATAGGGACTTTGGTTTACCATTTACATGAAATCGGACGAAACTATATCTGAATCTGGGCCGATTTTCTCGAAACTGGGCAGACATCATTCTAGCCTCAATTCAGTACGTTATGCCAAATTTCCTGCAAATCGAAAGATATATAGGGACTTTGGGGCACCATTAACATGAAATCGGACGAAACTATATATGGGAGCTATATCTAAATCTGGACCGATTTTCGCGAAACTGGGCAGACATCATTCTAGCCTCAATTCAGTACGCTATGCCAAATTTCATGCAAATCGAAAGATATATAAGGACTTTGGTACACCATTTACCTTAAATCGGAGGAAGATATATACGGGAGCTATATCTAAATCTGAACCGATTTTCACGAAACTTTGCACACATCATTCTAGACTTAATTCAGTGCGCTATGCCAAATTTCGTGCAAATCGAAAGATATATAGGGACTTTGGTACGCCATTTACCAAAAATCGGCCGAAACTATATATGGGAGCTATATCTAAATCTGAACCGATTTTCACGAAACTTGGCACACCTCTTTCGTGGCTCAATTCAGTACGCTATGCCAAATTTCGTGCAAATCGAAAGATTTTCAGGGTCTAAAGTCCGTAAATCGGGCGAAACTATATATGGGAGCTATATATAAATCTGAACCGATTTTCACGAAACTTGGCACACATCTTTCGTGGCTCAATTCAGTACGCTATGCCAAATTTCGTGCAAATCTAAAGATTTTCAGGGTCTAAAGTCCGTAAATCGGGCAAAAATATATATGGGAGCTATATCTAAATCTGAACCGATTTTTCCCAATTTCAATAGGGTTCGTCCTTGGGCCAAACAAATGAGCTGTGCCAAATTTCATCCAAATCGGATCATAAATGCGACCAGTACTTTGTTTACAATTTAACATGGACAGACGGACAGACGGACGGACATGCATAAATCGATTCAGAAAGTGATTCTATGCATATTCTTAAAAGGAACCATGGGTCTATCTCGATTATTTTTGCCTGTTACAAACATATGCACAAAGACATAATACCCTGTACCACAGTGTGGTGAAGGGTATAAAAATTCCGCTCCTGTGGTGAGCCTTAAAACAATATTCGTTAAAAAAAAATTCATGCCTATCGCCTGCACGTCCTTGAACTCAGTACCACAGTGTGGTAAAGGGTAAAAAAGCCACGTATTTAGTAGTACCTTAAAAAATAATTTTTAAAAAATCCACGCCTTTGGTAGCACCTCAAAAAATAATTTTGTTAAAAAATCCACGCCTTTGGTAGTACCTTCCTTTTATGCTCGTATTAATGTACACATCTTTGTAATTAATTTAAATTAATTTCCCTCAACAAAATCTTGAATACACCACACAATCATATTTTTATTATTTAAAATCTTGTTAAAATCCATTGATCTCTAAAGAGTAATTTTAAAACCGCATTAATATTTATCGTAACTTTTGATATCTTTGCAGGTATGTAAATTAATGTGTGGATTTTATGTATCTCAATTACTGTGAGTATTCATTTATGTGAACAACTAATAAATTAATTATATTTAAAATTCGTTTTGCCTTAATTCGATAATTAAATTTCAATAAATATTATATTCGCTCCATACCAAACAATATTACTTATACGCCCCACTGGACTCCCATGTCCTATGGTCGGCTACGTTATTATCTCTCGATATTCCATTTCATATTGCTCATACGCCATTGAATGGAATGTTTCAATGGAGGTATTCCATTGCTGAATTGAAATCTGTTCAAAACTGTTCGTTCGTTCGTTTCAATATTCCTGACATGTTAGGACACCATGCCAGGTTGTTTATATACACCAACAACAACAAACAATTTTTGACATAAATTCAATCAATCTTCTTAAAATATTTAATGCAATTTACACAAGTTTCATGTTACTTGAATATTTGTATGTGTGTATATATTTATATACATGTGTGTGGATATGTAAAATAGGATTGTATAGATTTGTATGTATGTAATATCATATATTGTTAAAGATGCATATTGTGTAGTGGTAGTTGTAAATTTTTGGTTTTACACTTTAAGGATCCTTGTTGATGTTGTTGTTGGCTGCTTCAGCTTGTGGTTTTTGTATAATTTGCAAAAACACATTTTTCCAATTTTCTTTACAAAGTAAATTTCAGAATTTTATTTTCGCTCATAAACTAAAAGAGATGAAGATGAACCACAACAAAGTAGCATCAAGTTATATGTTTTTTGTGATAAAGGAAGCTGTTTTTCACACACCAAAGCACCACCATTATGGATACATGTGGGTTTTTATGGATTTAGAAAATATAATTTCTAAAAAATATGCATAGAATCGATTTATGCATGTCCGTCCGTCGGTTTGTCTGTCCATGTTAAATTGTAAACAAAGTACAGGTCGCATTTATGATCCGAAGTGGATGACATTTGGCACAGCTCACTTATTTGGTCCAAGGTAAATTGTGTACCAAAGTCCCTATATATCTTTAGATTTGCACGAAATTTGGCACATCGTACTAAATTAATTCTGGAATAATATGTGTGCAAAGTTTCGTGAAAATCGGTTCAGATTTAGATATAGCTCCCATATATAGCTTCGCCCGATTTTAGGTAAATAGTCCACTATTTATGATTTGTTCGAAATTTAGCCCAGCGTTATGAATAAGGTCTAGAATGATTTGTGCATAGTTTCGTGAATATCGGTCCAGATTTAGATATAGCTCCCATAAATATCTTCGTCCGATTTAAGGAAAATTGTGACCAAAATCCCTATATATCTTTCGATTTGCACGAAATTTGCAACAGCGTACTGAATTAAATCTAGAATGATGTGTGCAAAGTTTCGTGAATATCGGTTCAGATTTAGATATAGCTCCCAAAGATAACTTCGCCCGATTTTAGGTAAATAGTCCACTAAAGTCCTTGGAAATCTTTTGATTTGCACGAATTTTGTCATAGCGTACTGAATTAAGTCTAGAATGATGTGGGTAATGTTTCGTGACAATCGGTTCAGATTTACATGTAGCTCCCATATATATTTTCGTCGATTTTATGTAATTGGTGCACCAAAGTCCCTATATATCTTTCGATTTGCACGTATTTTGGTATAGGTACCGAATTAAGTCTAGAATGATGTTGCCGATTGACACAACGTACTGATGTAATATAAATTATCTCTGGCAAGTTTCTCTGAAATCTGTTCAGATATAGATATATAACAAAACGCGTCGTCTGTTAGGATACATATCTAGAATATACCCAATGTGGTGAAGGGAATCGTATAGTCGGCCCAGTCCGACTTTACTACTTTCCTTACTGGTTTGTTATAAAGGAAGCAGTTTTTCACACACCAAAGTACCACCATTATGGGTACATGTGGGTTTTTATGGATTTAGAAAATAGTTTTATATTCGGAAGACATCAATGACTTTGACTAAGCAGTTTTTGAATAGTCCTTGAGTCCAGAAAATAATTTTTAAAAAATCCAAACCTTTGATAGTAGCTCATAATTTTTTTTTTTTTTTAATATCCACGTCTTTGATATTTTTTTAATCAGTGAGCGGAGCAGTATAGTCGGACGGGGCCGACCATATGATACCCTACGCAACTTCCACGAAAATATAACTTTCTGTGGTTCTATGCTCTGAGCTTGGCCAATATTTCGCGATATTTGCACCCACTTGACCGACTAGATGTCAACAAATATTTCTAATATTCAGTAGACAAGGGCTGTACTTGTCCAGATTTCTCTTTGCTGTAAGTTATGTTGTGATGTTGGGCTTTCAATTGTGGTCTATAGAACGATTAAAAAAAAAAACACGCACAAAATTAAGTTTTCGGTCCACTTCATCCCAAAAGTATTATCTGCTCCTCACCGAAAATTATAGGCGTTGTCCTTGAACATAACTGGAATCTCACGGAAAATTGCAAAGCGATCAGCGCTATATTTCCGCCCTCTAGTATGGTAATGGGTTACTAAATAATATCTCAGTACGTAAGCATCCGTAAATATTTATGTGTAACTCCCACATCTGAGTACATACGACCATATAATTGGTATCAATTTAAAGGCCAACCACTCCTTTTGAACATACTATCAGCTTCTAGGGTATATGTCCTTCAGGGGCAAATATATACTCCATAGAATACAAATTTTGTAATTTTTCACACAAACGTCAGGGTCCATTTGATCCGCTAAATATTGACCAATCCTTATCAAAACATGCATGCTTATTCTTTGGCCCGATCCCCTTCTCCATGTAAAATTTCGCTATGTTCGGGCCATAATTGCGGCCTCTGGAGCAACCCGAATGAAGTATTTAGTCCATTTCATCTCCTACATATTAACCGATCTTTACCAAAAATAGGGGTCTTCATTGGCCAGAACTCATCCTACATGGAAATTTTCGTGAAGATTGGTCCATAACTGTCGCCTGTATCGTGTTTACAAATTATAATGGACAGACGGACGGACGGATACAAATGTCTAGATCGACTCAACTAGTCGAGATATGATGGTCGGTATACTTAAAGGTGGATCTAGGATCAATATTTCGGGCCATAATTGTGGCCTCTGGAGCAACCCGAAAAACGGAAAAAAATAAAGTATTTGGTCCATTTCATCTCCTAAAATATTAACCGATCTTTACCAAAAATAGGGGTCCTCATTGGACCCTTGCATGCACTAATAGAAAACTTAGCAATTAATTAATTATTAATTTGTTTTTATATAGCCTTCACCACACTGTGGTACAGGGTATTATGTCTTTGTGCATATGTTTGTAACAGGCAAAGGGAAACGAGATACACACATGGTTCCTGTTGAGAATAAGCATAGAATCACTTTTTATGTCGATTTATGCATGTCCGTCCGTTCGTCTGTCTGCCCATGTTAAATTGCAAACAAAGTACAGGTCGCATTTATAGAATGATGTGTGTCAGGTTTCCTTAAAATCGGTGAACCAAATGGTGCACCAAAGTCCCTATATATCTTTCGATTTATACGAAATTTGGCACAGCGTTCTGAATTATATATATATATATATATATATATTTTCGTCCGATTTTAGGTAAATAGTACACCAAAGACCCTATATATCCTTAGATTTGAACGAAATTTGGTATAGAATACTGAATTAAGACTAGAATGATGTGTGTTAAATTTCCCGAAAATCGGTCCAGATATATATTTTCGTCCGATTTAGTGTAAATGGTGTACATATCTTTCGATTTTCACGAAATTTGGCATAGCGCAATGAATTAGGTCTAGAATGATGTGTGTTAAGTTTCCTAAAAATCGGTCCAGATTTAGATATCGCTCCCATATATATTTTCGTCCGATTTAATGTAAATGGTGCACCAAAGTCAATATATATCTTTCGATTTGCACGAAATTTGGTATAGCATAATGAATTTGGTCTAGAATGATGTGTGTTAAGTTTCGTGAAAATCGGTCCAGATTTCGATATAGCTCTCATATATATTTTCGTCCGATTTAATCTAAATGGTGCACCAAAGTCCCTATATATCTTTCGATTTAAACGAAGTTCGGTACAGCATACTAAATTAGGTCTACAATGATGTGTGTTAAGTTTCGTGAAAATCGGTCCAGATTTCGATATAGCTCTCATATATATTTTCGTCCGATTTAATCTAAATGGTGCACAAAAGTCCCTATATATCTTTCGATTTGCACGAAATTTGGCATAGCGTAATGAATTAGGTCTCGAATGATGTGTGTTAAGTTTCCCGAAAATCGGTCCAGATTTAGATATAGCTCCTATATATTTTTTTCCTTCCGATTTTATGTAAATTGTGTACTAAAGACCCAAAGTTTGTCCGATTGCCACACAATTTTGGCAAGGCTCATTGAAATCGGTTTAGATTTCGATATAGCTTCTACATATACAGTTTCGTCCGATTTTACACAAAATTGACACAAATTTTGCACAACGTACTGAAGTTAGTGTAACCTAGAAGTTGGATATAACTGCTTCACCAAGGTGGGTCCAATTGGCACAAAATTTTGCACTACCTACTGAAGTTACCATAACGTGTGACAAGTTTAGTTGAAATCGGTTTAGATTTAGATATAGCTCCTATATATATAGTTTCGTCCGATTTGAAGTAAATGGTTCACCAAAGGCCCAATGGTATACCGACTTACACAACATTTTGTACAACGTACTGAAGTTAATAAAACCTAGCGTGTGGAAAGTTTTGAAATCCTATATATATATATATATATATATTCTCCCGATTTTAATACGTTATGCACCATGAACTCAAAATGTCACCGATATGCACAAAACAAGTTTCGATGAAATCGGTTTAGATTTCGATATAGCTTATATAAATATATATATTTTTAAATTTTATTTACACATCTATATTCAAATGCAAAAATTAGTATCGATTGCAAAATGACATGTTTATGGGTCCATTTTCATGTTAATGGTCCTTCAAAAATTCGACATCTCTTGAATATACCCAAAGTGGTGAAGGGTATCATATAGTCGGCCCCGTCCGACTTTACTACTTTCCTTACTGGTTTTTTTAAGTGGAATTTTTATACAATGAAAATTTCCCCCCATTAAGAGGAAAATTTCCCTAGATGACTAAATGCGGTTTTTTCACCTGCACGAATTTTAATCTACTAGAATAATCCCATTCTGGGACAAATACTATTACTGTAACATTATTTTGATTTGTTTCTATATTTCAAATCATTTTCCCCCCAACTCCCCGGGTACTGTCTGGTGACAACAACAACGAGAACAACAACAAAATAGAATTTCCACATTAGCTACATCGCGTGACTACTTCAAGTCAATGTTAAAGGTAATTCATATTTGTCGTTCAAGTCTAGCAGCCTTGTTATTGTTGTTGTGTCATACAACAAAAATACACATATAGATTTAAATACAACAACATGTCAACCAGACCAGACATGTGCTGATTATGATTGTTGTGAAATTTATGAGGAGACATTCAATTAAAAATGTCATAATTTACAGCAACAACAACAACAACGATAACTACAACAACATCGACTATACATGCAAGCTTGACAACAAATATGCATGTGTATTGCAATTGGTCGAGGGGTAAAACATACACACACACCCATACACAAAAAGGAATGTGATGTATGTGGCGAAAGAATGGTTACGAAGTGAATGAGTCGATGTCAGGGTTTATCACCTTTAACCCCTAAGCAAAACAGAACAGAAAAAAAACGACGAAATGGACTTAAGCTAGTGCTGCACATGAAAGATGGAATCCATTCTCAGAGATGTCGGTGTGTGTCACTTTTTTGGGACGTCAAGTGGCGTGGATTGAAAAATTTTTAAAGAGACCAAGTAAGGAGTGGATTTTTTCAAGGACTAGGATAGACATTTTTTAAAGGAATATATTTCAGGGATCACCTTAGGCGTGGGTTTTTAACGAATACTTTCTAGAGGACTGAGCTATAGGCGTGGATTTTTTAAAGAATATTTTCTAGAGGACCAGCTCAGCTATAGGCGTGGATTTTTTAAAGAATATTTTCTAGAGGACCAGCTCAGCTATAGGCGTGGATTTTTTAAAGAATATTTCCTATAGGACCAGCTGAGCTATAGGCGTGGGTTTTTATAAAGAATATTTCCTATAGGACCAGCTGAGCTATAGGCGTGGATTTTTTAAAGAATATTTTTTCAAGAAGGTCTTCTCTCTGTGGAAACCCCACAGAAGTTCTCCTCTACGTAGGGTTTATCACCTTTAACCCCTAAGCAAAACAGAACAGAAAAAACGACGAAATGGACTTAAGCTAGTGCTGCACATGAAAGATGGAACCCATTCTTAGAGATGTTGGTGTGTGTCTCTTTTTTGGGACGTCAAGTGGCGTGGATTGAAATTTTTTTAAAGAGACCAAGTAAGGAGTGGATTCAAGGACCAGGTTAGGCATTTTTAAAGGAATATTTTTCAGGGATCACCTTAGGCGTGGGTTTTCAAAGAATATTTTCTAGAGGACCAGCTAAGCTATAGGCGTGGATTTTTTAAAGAATATTTTTTCAAGGACCAACACAAGGCGTGGATTTTTTAAAGAATATTTTTTCAAGGACCAACACAAGGCGTGGACCTTTTAGGCGTGGATTTTTAAAGAATATTTTTTTCATGGACCAACACTAGGCGTGGATTTTTAAAGAATATTTTTTTCATGGACCAACACTAGGCGTGGATTTTTAAAGAATATTTTTTTCATGGACCAACACTAGGCGGGGATTTTTAAAGAAAATTTTTTCATGGACCAACACTAGGCGTGGATTTTTAAAGAATATTTTTTTCATGGACCAACACTAGGCGTGGATTTTTAAAGAATATTTTTTTCATGGACCAACACTAGGCGTGGATTTTTAAAGAATATTTTTTTCATGGACCAACACTAGGCGTGGATTTTTAAAGAATATTTTTTTCATGGACCAACACTAGGCGTGGATTTTTAAAGAATATTTTTTTCATGGACCAACACTAGGCGTGGATTTTTAAAGAATATTTTTTTCATGGACCAACACTAGGCGTGGTCCTTTTATGGACCAGGTGAAGGCGTGGATTTTTTAAAGAATATTCTTTTAAAGACCAGCTGAAGGCGTGTTTTTTTTTAAAGAATATTTTCTAGAGGACCAGCTCAGCTATAGGCCTGGATTTTTTATTATCTAGAGGACCAGCTCAGCTATAGGCCTGGATTTTTTAAAGAATATTTTCTAGAGGACCAGCTGAGGGGTGGATTTTTTAAAGAATATACTTTTAAGGACCAGCTGAAGGCGTTAATTTTTTAAAGAATATTCTTTTAAGGACCAGCTGAAGGCGATTCTCTAAAGAATATTTTATATAGATCTGCTCTACATAGAACACCGATTGAACGTCGTGTCCACATAGGATACCTATTGAAGGTTTTCTCATAATAAAAGACCTTCTGTAAGTCTTCTACATAAAGTGATGGTTTTCTGTATGAGACTTATAGAAGGCATTCGGTCTGTGGAAACCATATGGAAAGTCTTCTTTACGTAGAAGACCTGCAGATGGGCTTATCTACATAAAAGACCCACAGTATATCTTATCTACGTAGAGGACCTACCGGTGATCCTGTCAACATAGAATATTTACAGAAGGTCTTCTCTCTGTGGAAACCCCACAGATGTTCTCCTCTAACATAGAAGGTCGTTCTATAGATCGTTTCTGTCTGTATGAGATCTATAGAAGACCTAACGTTGGTCTTCTCTACTTAGAAGACCTACTGTTGGTCTTCTCTACATAGAAGACCTACTGTTGAGGAGACACGCTGTTGTAGTCCCAATTGAAGTATTTTCCACTGTGTTGCACTGACGTTAGCGGACCACACTGGCGCCTTATAGTTTACCACAGACCGGCCTATTGCTGAGTATGTCGTCAACAAGGTTTCTTTGTCAGCTCCCCAGTGTTGCCGGCTAGTGACTGGAGAACCTTGTTTCTGCTCCTGATCTTATCGCAAATAGCTGTGGCATGCGCGGACGACTTATAAAGACTATCGAATGTTACCCCTAGAACCTTAGGGTAATTGGTGCCCAGAATTGTGGACCATCGACCTGCACATTCAAAGTTATCCGCATCTCCGCTGTCCATGTGGTGAACAGTGTGGCCCTTGACTTAGTGGCGGATATTTCCATATTCCTCACCGGAAAAAAGTCTGCAATATCTACGACATAATGGTTCAGCCTCACGGAAATGTCATCAATTTTAGGTCCTGACGCCATAATCGTACAATCATCTGCATATATTACGATCTTTATGCCGACCGATCGACGTGGAAATCCTGAGAGGTAGAGGTTAAACAGTTCCGGAGATATCACCGCTTCTTGAAAACTCTCTGTTTAAATCTACGGGCTTTCGAGTTCCAGTCTCTGAATTCTACGTACGACTGGCGTCCACACATATAGCTCACGATCCAACGTTTCAAACTTGGCTGGAGGGTTGTTCTCTCGACGTTCTCGAACAGTTTGACGATCAAAATGCCTTTGATAGGTCCAGCGCCACCGCAACTGTCCTGTTACATGGCCTGTTCTGGTTGAACAGGCCATATGTGTGGAAATGGCGAGCAAAGCTGTTGTTGTACTATGCTGCTTCCGGAACCCATGTTGATGATCAGCAACTGATTAGCATTTATGACTGCTATGGAGTAGTAAAGCCTCAAGTGTCTTTGCTACTGGCGACAAAAGTGAGATCGGCCTGTATGACTCAACTTTGCTGGCATTCTTGCCTGGCTCCAGTAGCGGGTTGGCCCTGCCCATTTTCCAGGCATCGGGAAGTATTAGGGTGGCTATCGACATTTTGAAGACATTATTAAGATACTCTACTCCTGGCTCATCAAGCTGCTTCAACATCGCCATGGAAATTCCATCTGGACCTAGCGCCTTGGATAATTTCGCGCTTCTGATGACACTTGCAACCTCCTTCAACGTAAATTGTGGTAGTTCCTCCTCCACTTGAAGAGAGCGTATACGGCGCAACACTCTTCCCTTCGCACGGCCATTCTTGGGGTACTTTATAAATTGCTGGTTGAAATAACACGCGCAACTCTTCGGATCTGTCACTTCACCGCCTTTAACTGATACAGACCGTCCGATCATCCTTCCTCCGGTACTGATGTTGCAACACTTCAGATGTTCTAGCCAATTTTCCGCTTGTGCTCGCCGAGTAACATGTTCACCTCCAACGCCAGTTTTCTGATTCAGAGGTTACTACGACGAAGCTCACCACGCTCATTCGCTAAATCCCGCTGCCTCTCCTGGGAAGTTTGGCCTTAGTTCGGGTATACGACACGCAGGTATATAGCGAGCGGCTGCAGCAGTGATGATGTCCCGGAAATTCCTTTCTGATACCCGAGCATCAGAAGGATTGGGCAGTTCTCTGAAGCGCCGATTGGTGAAATTCCTGAACTCTTGCCAATTGGCTATCCCATGATTAAGGAAAGTACGGCGTCCGGAAGTTATGAAGTCTGGTGGTCTGTTGTTGGATATGATAATAGGGAGGTGATCTTACCTCAATGATATAACGAGTTGCCAAGCGCCGGCATTTGTCAGACCTGGAGGCACGATTGAAATGTCCGGTGAGCTTTAGCAGTCTCCCCATATCCTGGTGAGTATGCCCTCGCCTTCCAATATGGCTAATATCAAGCAAATAACGTGGGGCACAGCTATTTAACGGTGGAATATAACGTTAATCACCTCTACCTCGGCAGAACCACACTTGACCGTTACCCCCCTACATGGAGTGTATGGGTCACTATAGTCTAGCTCAAGCAAGATAGGTCTGTACTGGACAGAATGTGCAATAGGGATGCTAATCCTCCACCTCTTGTACGATCCTTTCTAATTAAGTTGTATCCATCACAACTGTGAAGACTGCAGTTGTTGTTTAGCTTCGTTTTCTAGATCACCGCGACCGTAATACTTCTTTGACTCATAAAATCCATACGTTGCGATGATGATGTGGGCCGCGGTGATGACGACGACTCGCTGGGGACTTCGAAGTCATAAGTCCATTGCAGTTGAATTGGAGAAAAGATACGTTATCAGGAGTTGCGATGATGACGTGGACTGGCGGTGATGACGACGACTCGCTGGGGACTGCATTGGCGCAGCATGAAACAACGTAGTCCCTTTTCCTATTCTCCTGTATCCGGCAAAGGCCGGAACAACTCCTGAAATGAACCCATTTTCTGCATCCATTGCATCTCACCGAGATCGATCTGTGGTGGATGCTGTTGTGAAAAACTGAGCAGAACCATGGTCCGGGGTTTGTCTCAATCCCGGCACGGACAAAAGAATTCGGAGCAAACATTCCTGGTAACGAAGCTGGCAAGTTGAAAAAATACACGAACATGTACTTGCTGGGTTGACAGCCCTTAGTCGGAAGTTCATTCCTCCGAGTCAATCCGAGGCGTAGAATCGACCATCGTGGGATTGAAAGGCTTTAGTTGTTGTTGTTGTTGTGGCAGCCCTATTGCTTTTACACAATGGGCTGAGGTGACAGACGTTGGCCGAGAAAAACTCGGGTCGTTTCGGATCGTAGACCCCTCTGTCGTGGAAACGAAAGGCTTTAGTAGTGTTGGCGGGTTATTTGGGATACCATTTATATTTTTTTAGTTTGTTGTTTCTATAAAAACAACTATTTATAAGGTATTTTGTCTACTGGAGGCCCTCTGCATTTGGAAGACCAATTTGAGGCCTCTGACGACCTTTGGGACTTTCCAACTTATCTATTTTTTCTGCTTTCATATTTTTTATTCTTTATTAACCTGGCTCTGAAGTTCACGTTTTTAATCGTTCGGTTTGGTCGATTGACTGGTCCGGTCGCTCGTTCGGTTGGCCATACATAGATGTAGGTGTTTTTGTAGTTGTTGTTTTTTTCTCATCTTTCTGAAACTACTGCTTACAATATATTTTTTGCAATTACATCGATTACTCACACATGCCCATCATGCAATTACGAGCAGAACCGATTTAAAGAGAGTAAAGATACACTAGAGAATCCGGAGAATCTATGTATTTCGGAGAGCGTACTGGGGGAGAGCATAGCTGCAGTAAAAAAATGCATTGCATTTATGTCAATGTACGTTTTCAATGTTAAATGTGAACAACATACTCTAAGGTCCAATCCGGTAATAAAAAAACAAACAAACAAATAGCAATAACAATAACAGCAACAACAACAACAAAGTTGTAATACATAACAGAAAATACAAACGAACGGTGTAATATATGGGGTCTTTTGATTCGGATAGACCAGGGTAGGCCAAACCAGACCATATCATACATACATGGAGTATACTATATGGAAGAGATAGAGAGCAGCATATGAGTAGATATTTACATACAAAATGTATATATGTATATATTTTATATACATACCTATAAATAAGTAGAGGTGTGTGTTTGTGCATGTGTGTGAGCATAGATTTTTGCAATGCATTTTTGCCAGTGCCATTGACGACCGACACACACTGATAGCCGAACATTGAATTGACAATTTGTTTCAAGCTGTGTTTCGTTTGTTGGTTTATCAGCCGGTATTGCTATTGTTGTTTGTGTTGCCCCCCTTACAATCTCCTTGCATCGTCTGTGTTGGCAATGCCAATGTAATGTGGGTTCATACGAACAGTGTTGCCAACTAGTTTATACTGGTCTATGGTGTAATGATGCTGAAGGTTATTTTTTATTTAATTAATATAAACAATAATAATAAAAATCAAAATAAATAAAAAAGTTATAAACCCACTCAGAGCGGGAGGGGGAGGCAGAATGAAATTACTAATAAGACAAATATAAATTCCAATGGGTAATATTAAAACATTTTAATGGTCTCTTCTAGGTAGTATTTTTTATAGCCTTTACCACACTGTGGTACAGGGTATTATGTCTTTGTGCATATGTTTGTAACAGGCAAAAGGAAACGGGATAGACCTTTTGAGAATATGCGTAGAATCACTTTCTGAGTCGATTTATGCATGTCCGTCATTCCGTCCATGTATTTTGTTAACAAAGTACAAGTCGCATTTATGATCCACTTTGGATGAAATTTGGCACATGTCACTTATTTGGCCCAAGGACGAACCCTATTGAAATTGGAGAAAATCGGTTCAGATTTAAATATAGCTATAATATATATTTTCGTCCGATTTTATGTAAAAGCTGTACCAAAGTCCTTATATATCATTCGATTTGCATGAAATTTGACACAGCGTAATGAATTAGGCCTAGAATGATGTGTGTTAAGTTTCCTGAAAATCGGTCCAGATTTAGATATAGCCCGCATATATATTTTCGTCCGATTTAATGTAAATGGGGTACCAAAGACCCTATATACCTTTCAATTTGCACGAAATTTGGCACAGCGTAATGAATGAGGTCTAGAATGATGTGTGTTAAGTTTCCTGAAAATCGGTTCAGATTTGGATAAAGCTCCCATGTATATTTTCGTCCGATTTAATGTAAATGGTGCACAAAAGTCCCTATATATCTTTCGCTTTTCACGAAATTTGGTATATCCTACTGAATTAGGTCTAAAATGATGTGTGCTAAGTTTCGTGAAAATCGGTTCAGATTTGGATATAGCTCCCATATATAGCTTCGCCCGATTTTAGGTAAATGGTGCACCAAATCCCTGAAAATCATTTGATTTGCACGAATTTTGGCAAAGCGTATTGAATTCAGTCTAGAATGACGTGTGCTAAGTTTCGTGAAAATCGGTTCAGATTTGGATATAGCTCCCATATATAGCTTCGACCGATTTTACGTAAATGGTGCGCCAAAGTCCCTGAAAATCATTTGATTTGCACGAATTTTGGCATAGCCTATTGAATTATGTCTAGAATGATGTGTGCTAAGTTTCGTGAAAATCGGTTCAGATTTGGATATAGCTCTCATATATAGCTTCGCCCGATTTTACGTAAATGGTGCGCCAAAGTCCCTGAAAATCATTTGATTTGCACGAATTTTGGCATAGCGTATTGAATTAAGTCTAGAATGATGTGTGTTAAGTTTCGGGAAAATAGGTTCAGATTTAGATACAGCTCTCATATATATTTTCGCCGGATTTAAGGGAAATGGAGTACCAAAGTCCCTATATATCTTTCGATTTGCACGGAAATTGTTATAGCCTACTTAATTAGGTCTAGAATGATGTGTGTTAAGTTTCCTGAAAATCGGTCCAGATTTAGGTATAGCTTCCATATATATTTTCGTCCGATTTAATGTAAATGGTGTACCAAAGTCACTCTATATCTTTCGAATTGCACGAAATTTGGCACAGCGTAATGAATTAGGTCTAGAATGATGTGTGCTAAGTTTCCTGAAAATCTGTTCATATTTAGATATAGCTCCCATATATATTTTCGTCCGATTTAAAAGAAATGGTGTACCAAAGTCCCTATATATCTTTCGATTTGAAATTTGGTATAGCCTACTGAATTAGGCCTAAAATGATGTGTGCTAAGTTTCGTTAAAATCGGTTCAGATTTGGATATAGCTCCCATATATAGCTTCACCCGATTTTAAGTAAATGGTGCACCAAAGTCCCTGAAAATCATTTGGTTTGCACGAACTTTGGCATAGCGTATTGAATTAAGTCTAGAATGACGTGTGCTAAGTTTGGTGAAAATTTTACACAGTGCTCAAAGACTCTAAACTTGTCCAAATGAAATGAAATTTAGCATAGGGTCCAGAAAGACATAAAAATCACATATATAAGTTCGTTCAATTTCATGTCAAAATTCCTTCAGAAAGGCGACGTCTTTTCGGATTCATATGTAGAATATACCCAAAGTGGTGAAGGGTATCATATAGTCGGCCCAGTCCGACTTTACTACTTTCCTTACTGGTTTTCTAATGAGAACCAACATTTTGGGAAATTTTATCTTTTGGAACCCAGTGAAGTGATTCGATTGGTAAGGAGATTCCAGATGGTCCGTATTGACTACACAACACAGACCTCATTTAAATGAGATATTTTTTTTTCTATAAAAAACACAAATATTTCGGTTCAATTAAATCCTCTGCAAATTCCGAATCAAATTTAATCGTTTTGAAATTGACTGGAGAGCTGAAAATGTTATCAGAAGAACACAAATAAAATATAACAATTAAAGACAATGTGAAGTTCCGAACTTTTTATAACCTCCACCATGAGGATGACAATTAAAATATCTAAAATTAATGGGGGCTCCTAGGAGAAAAGCTCATGTCATGATAGGACCTCGAACATACCAAAAAATACGTGAGAAAAATATGATTGAAATTCTCAAAATATCTTAAAGTTGGGCGTGTCCAAAATCCAAAAAATACAGAATATATGCAGGCTACCCTGAAACTTCAGTCAATATTAATAATTTTTGGTACGGAGATGTGCTATACAATGATAACCCAAAGATTCCAGTTAAAGCCAATTCAGTTGAAAAACGTACTCAAAAACCCCAAAGTACCGAATATTGAAGGGTATAGTTATATGTGGGCTACCCTGAAACTTGGGTCAAAATTAATAAATTTTGGTACGGATATGTGTTATTCAGTGAGAACCAAAAATATCAAATTAGAGCCAATTCGGCTGGAAAACCTGTCAAAAATCCCTAGAATACTGAATATTGGGTGTTCCGTTATATGCGGGCTACCCTGAAACTTGGGTTAATATTAATCATTTTTATTACGGATATGAATTATGCAGTGAGAAAACAACATAGCAAATTACAGCCAATTCGGTTAAAAAAATGTGTCCAAAATCCCTAAAATACCGAATATTGGAGGGTACCGTTATAATGGGAGCTACTCTGAAATTTGGGCCAATATTAATAATTTTTGGTACGGATATATATTCTTCATTGAGTACCGAAAATACAAAATTACAGCCAATTCTGTTGGAAAACGTGTCCAAAATCTCCAAAATGCCGAGTATTGGGAGGTAATGTTATATGGGAGCTACTCTGAAACTTGGGCCAATATTAATTATTTTTGGTACGAGTATGTGTTTTTTCAAATACTAATAATATTAAAAAAAATCACAACGATTTCGGTTCGTTGAGGTATTTTTTTATGGCCTCCACCTCAAGGACGTTGGCCCTAAATCCTCTGCAACAACCGAATCGAATTTGATGATTCTAGGCTGACCATAAACCTGACTATATTACCTATTGAACAAAAACACAATATTAAATTATCGTTAGGTCTCAGTTCTCTGATGTCAGTTTTTTATACCCTCAGCCTTATGGCTAAAGAGGGATACAAACTTTGGTACGGCAAAAATGTCCCTCATCAAAATATCGGTTCTAGATCACATGTTTCTTTGGGCCAAATCCGTTTCAGACAATTTGGAGACGATTTAGAAATATCCGTCCTTCTGCCTGTCTGGCCGGCTGGTGTGCACAATAACTCTCGAAGGAAATAGGCGATTTCTTCCAAACTTTGCACATAGTAATATTTCTTCCAAACTTGGTTCGAGTTCGAAGATGGGGAATATCCGGTCCTATCCTTCCCATACAAAATGGTCGAAATTTTGCAAAAAAAAAAATAATAATAATATGTTTATTATATCATGCGAACGGACTACACGATTTGAACCAAATATTGCACAACCTAATATCTTTACCAATCCTAAAAAAGGTCCGAAGGTGGGACCCATTGGTCTACTCCTTCTGGGACATCCCACAGAAATGGTCAAAATTTTCCATATTTGTAACCCAATATCAGGCGAATGGGATGTCCGGTTTGAACCAAACTTTGTACAACTTAAAGTCTTTAGCCAGCCTAGATGAAGACCGAAGGTGGGAACTGTTGGACCTCTCATTGTGGTACCTCCCCTCAAATAGTCAACATTTTCAATATTTATAAATCCAATATGAAATGCCCAATTTCAAACCAAACATTGCAAGACCTATTGTCTCTAACCAACCTAGAACGATACCTATCCCACATCTGGTACCTATCCCACAAGTTGTCAACTTGTCGTTTTCAATATTTACAAATCCAATATCAAGTGAATGGATAAGCTTAGATCAAGTCCGAAAATTGACCCATAGGTCCACTTCTTTTGGTGCCTTTTCCATAATCAAAAAACCTGTGTGTAATTCCGAAGAACTCTTCAAAGCATAGGCTGAGGGTATATATCTGTCGGCAACACCGACTGGCATTTTTCTACTTGTTTTTTTATATACAGCAAAAAATGAGCAGACCTCCCTATAAAAAAGTTATGTCCCAATCGAAAACAAACGTTGAGTATGGGGCGCAATATTTACATGAATCCGACGAAAAAATATATGACAATTGTATCAAAATGGTAACCGATTTTCAGAGTAATTGGAAGACATCAATATCGATTCATTTCAGAATGTTACGCTAATAAACATAAGAAGTTGGGTGGAGAATTTGATATTTGAATGATTTGAATGATATCGGTGGAACCCATATATGACAGCTATATCCAAATCTGAATCGATTTTCTGCAATTTAAAAAACAATGTCTTTGGGGAAAATTTTCAATGTATAGATAGGAGATTTTTTATAGAAAAAATTCGCATGGATCTCAATTCAATGGGGTGATTTTTTTTCCCCCATATAGAAACAAATTTGGAGACCTCAGTTCAACTTTTCTGTATAAAAAAAAACAAGTCGCAGACTTCAGGTCACCGGGTGTGATTTTTATACAACCACCATAAGATGGAGTGTATATTAAATTTGTCATTCCGTTTGCAACACCTCGGAATAGTCTCCTGAGATCCCATTAGGTATATTTGTATATTCTCGATCAGAATAAAATGCTATTATGGACTTTGGGCACCTGAAGGACTTTCAACATCAGCCTAGCAACCATATCAATAATGACTCAAGTGTTGGGGTACCCTACCACCCATTTTCCATATTCCCCATCTTGGACTTAATGTAAGTTTGAAAGAAATATTAGTCTAGACTTAATTCCGAAGTCTATGCAAACGCAGGGTGTTTGGTGCCTCGATTTACTTGTCATCGGACAAAACTGTATATGGGTTGTACTTTTATATCTGAATATATTTTAACAAACAAAACTCAACACATGTTATCGGAATCGAATCAATTTGGAAACCCCTTAAAAATATTGATTTTGATTTGACGCCATTTATTTGATTATATATATATATACATATTATATATATACATATTATATATATACATATTATATATATATATATATATATATTATATATATATGGCTGCTATATTCACTTGAGGTGATTTTTATAAAACTAGATCGGCTCAGTTCGGCTAAGTTTACTGAGGTAATTTTTTTCAAATTGCAAACCTCTTCAAATTTCAATTCATTTAATTGGGCGCCATTTAGTTGATTGAAATTATATATACAGCTGCTATATTAACCTAGAGTGATTTATATAAAAAATATCGGCTCAGTTCGGAAAATTTAACTTAGGTAATTTTTTTTTGTATAGAAAAAACAAATTGACGACCCGAGGATACTATAGGAAAAAAAAATTCGGATACCTTAGTTCAATTGAGATGAGTTTTTTCTCTATAGACAAAAAATCGGATACCTCAGTTATTTTTTCCACATTGAAAAAAATCGGAGACCTTAGTTCACATGAGGTGAGTCTATCCATTAAGAAAAAAATCGGAGACCTCAGAGAATGATTTTTCTCTACCGAAAAAGTTAACTTAGGTAATTTTTTTTTTTTTGTGTAGAAAACACAAATTGACGACCCGAGAACACTGTTTCTCCTATAGGAAAAAATTCGGAATTCTCAGTTCACTTAAGATGAGTTTTTTCCTCTATAGACAAAAAATCGGATACCTCAGTTCTTTTTTCCACATAGAAAAAAAATCGTAGACCTATGTTCACATGAGGTGATTCTTTCTATTATGAAAAAAATCGGAGAACTCAGATAATTTCTTCTCTAAAAAAAATCAAATACCACCAATTTAATGACCGGCATTAAATGTTCAATTTCCATATTGTGCAATGATGTGAACGGGATTTTCATTTGACTTTCGTTCGAGTATGAGCTCTGTGATTTATAGCAACCGAACGATTCAATGTGGCCCACATTCATTCATAGTCAATATTAATTTTTTCACTTTTAACTTTTACTTCCAATAATTAGATTCTTGATGATGAATTTTGGTTCGGCTTTTTTTCTTTTGCATAAATTGAATCGCAGCAGAACGATCCTGTATATGCAGGACCCTTTAATGTGTTTGTAGAAAATCATAATAATGCGTATTAAATGAGGAAAAGGGTTTCCATGGATTATATCATTGGATTTACAGAAATAAAATGAAGGCTGAAACGAGGTCTATGCGGATTTTTTTTCTAGAGACAAAAAATGGCACCTCGATTTTTTATAAAAAATGACCTCATGATAGAAAAATTGCCTATGTGATTTTGAGGACTGCGCGATTTTTTCTATAGAAAAAATAGCGACTTTGTCCTCTTAGAAAAAAATCGGAAACCCCAGTTCTCTTGAGGTGAGTTTTTCTCAGTTATCCTGTGGTAATTTTTTCACACAGAGAAAAAATTCGAAGGTCACCTGAGGGCTTTTTTTATTAAAAAAAAATTGTAAACATAGCACATCTACGCGATTTTTTCTTTAGAATCTTAGTATGCTAAGGTCTACTATTTTTTTCTATAGAAAAAATGCACCTCAGGATGAGCTGAGGTCTTCAAATTTTTTTCTATAGAAAAAATGCACCTCAGGGTGAACTGAGCTTTTTTCTATAGAAAAAAAGTAGAACCTTAGGGTGAACTTAGGTCGGGCAATTTTTTTGCTATAGAAAAATGCACCATTGATCTGACGTCTGCGGGATTTTTTTTAGAACCTTTGTAAACTAAGGTCTTCCATTTTTATACCCTTCACCACACTGTGGTACAGGGTATTATGTCTTTGTGCATATGTTTGTAACAGGCAAAAGGAAACGAGATAGACACATGGTTCCTTTTGAGAATATGGATAGAATCACTTTCTAAGTCGATTTATGCATGTCCGTCCGTCCGTCCGTTCGTCTGTCTGTCTGTCCATGTTAAATTGTAAACAAAGTACAGATCGCATTTATGATCGGAATTGGATGAAATTTGGCATAGGTCACTTATTCGGCCCAAGGACGAACCCTATTGAAATTGGGAAAAATCGGTTCAGATTTAGATATAGCTCCCATATATATATATATATATATATATATATTTAACCGATTTAATGTAAACGGTCCCTATATATCTTTCGATTTGCACGAAATTTGGTACAGCCTAATCATTTAGGTCTAGAATGATGTCTGCCAAGTTTCGTGAAAATCGGTCCAGATTTAGATATAGCTCCCATATATAGTTTCGTCCGATTTCATGTAAATGGTGCCCAAAGTCCCTATATATATTTTTAATTTGCACGAAATTTGGCATAACGTACTGAATTAAGCCTAGAGTGATGTCTGCCAAGTTTGGAGAAAATCGGTCCAGATTTAGATATAGCTCCCATATATAGTTTCGTCCGATTTCATGTAAATGGTGCCCCAAAGTCCCTATATATCTTTCGATTTGCACGAAATTTGGTACAGCCTAATCATTTAGGTCTAGAATGATGTCTACCAAGTTTCGTGAAAATCGGTCCAGATTTAGATATAGCTCCCATATATAGTTTCGTCCGATTTCATGTAAACGGTGCCCAAAGTCCCTATATATATTTTTAATTTGCACGAAATTTGGCATAACGTACTGAATTAAACCTAGAGTGATGTCTGCCAAGTTTGGAGAAAATCGGTCCAGATTTAGATATAGCTCCCATATATAGTTTCGTCCGATTTGATGTAAATGGTCTACCAAAGTCGCTAAATATCTTTCGATTTGCGCGAATTTTGGCATAACGTACTGAATTGAGTCTAGAATGATGTCTGCCAAGTTTCGTGAAAATCGGTCCAGATTTAGATATAGCTCCCTTTTATTATAGATTGATTTTAAGTAATTGACGTACTAAGGAACCAATAGGAACAAAACGTTCTGAAATTAGTATAACCTAACCTGTGACAAGTTTGTTTGAAATCGCTCAATATTTGGATAGAGCTTCCATATATATTTTCACCCGATTTCAAGTAAATTGGGCGTTTTTTTTTTGCTATACAAAAAATTCACCACTGGTCTGAGGTCTACCCGATTTTTCTATGGAAAAAATAACACCTTATGGTGAAGTGAGCTCTGAACAATTTTTCCCTATAGAAAAAATGGCACCTCAGGTGAACTGAAGTCTGCACGATTTTGTCTATGGAAAAAAATTATACCACAGGGTAAACTGAGGTCTGTCCAATTTTTTTCTTTTGAAAAAATAGCACCTAAGGTCGAACTGAGGTTGGGCGAATTTTTTTCTATCGAAAAAATAGCACCTCAGGGCTAACTAAGGTCGGGGGAATTTTATTGTATCGAAAGAAATAGCATGTTAGGTTGAACGAAGGTCTGAGCGATTTTTTTAGGGTGTTCTGAGGTTTGCATTTTTTCTATGGAAAAAAATATACCTCAGGGTGAACTGAGGTCTGCGCAATTTTTTTTCTGTAGAAATAAATAGCACCTCAGGGCGAACTGAGGTCGGGCGAATTTTATTCTAACGGAAAAATAGAATCTTAGGTCGAACTAAGGTCTGAGCGATTTTTTTTCAGGGTGAACTGAGGTCTGCGAATTGAGGCCGGGCGAATTTTTTTCTATCGAAAAAATAGCACCTCAGGCCTAACTAAGGTCTGGCGAATTTTATTCTATCGAAAGAAATAGCATCTTGGGTTGAATGAAGGCCTGAGCGATTTTTTTAGGGTGTACTGAGGTTTGCATGATTTTTTCTATGAAAAAAAAATTATACCTCAGGGTAAAATGAGGTCTTCGCAATTGTTTTCTGTAGAAATAAATAGCACCTCAGGGCGAACTGAGGTCGGGCGAATTTTATTTTATAAAAAATAGCATCTTGGGTTGAATTAAGGTCTGACCGATTTTTTTCAGGGTAAACTGAGGTCTGCCCAAATTTTTTCTATGGAAAAAAATATACCTCAGGATGAACTGAGGTCTGCGTAATTTTTTTCTATGGAAAAAATTATACCTCAGAATGAACTGAGGACTGCGAAATTTTGTTCTATATAAAAAATAGCACCTCAGTTCGCCCTGAGGCCAGGCGAACATTTTTCTATTGAAAAAATAGTACCTTAGGTTGAACTGAGGTCTGAGCGTTTTTTTTTCTATAGAAAAAAGTAGCACCTCAGAATAGTTTTCAGGTTGACCAGAGGTCTGCGCGATTCTTTTTTCTATAAAAAATAGGGCCTTGTGATTTTTTTTCTATAAATAATAATTACCTCAGGAGAAGGTTGGAGAATTTTTCGATTTTCTGTCCCGAAGTTGCATTTCCCAATCACCCCAAAATGCCTACAGCCTTTTTAAGTCCCACAATTAACTGCATTACAACGCAACGTTACACATCACATGAGGCTGATGGTAATAATTCTACGAACTCTCTTGGTTTTTGAATGTCATAACATTGTATGGATTCGGCATTTCCGAATATTGGGTGGGGTGGCGAGAATTTAAAATTGAACTACGCATAAAATTATCATGCAATGCATTAAATGCGAACGAAGAGAATAATAACCGACAACAATGTATTTTTGGAACTGCAAACATACAGGCGTACTTATGCCACGTTCATACCGACATCTGCCTATCTGCCTGCCTCCATATGCCTGCCAATGCATCACAGTCTGTGTATGTAGGCATGCATAAATATTTGTAAGCCGATATGCTTGTACTGTATTTATTATCAGAAGCTCTTCGAAATGTGTGGTGTATGCTTATGTGTGTGTGTGCCCGCCCGTTGGTGTGCATTTATTTGGACAATGAATAGCCAGCCAGTCGGTCTTTATCATCCATAACATGCGACAAGAACGAACCACAGCTGATGATTGAATTGACTTAATGACTAACCGACGACGTCCCACTGACTAACGAACCCAATCAGCCAGCCCACCATTGACATTAACTACCGAAACCACAACTACAACATTGGAATACGTACAATGGTCAGCCCTCTTTACCACCCATTTGTCAGGCCCACTAAATAAGCGATGCAAATATCGCTGCTGCTGCTACTGCCGAACGATTTATCATCAAATGTCTGTCTGTCGTCACGTCTGACTAAAATTTCATATTTTCACATTAAGGCTTGGAATTGATTTTGCAGAGCAGGAAGAGGGTGTGTGTGTGTGGTTGTCCGTGTGTCTGTTATATTGATAAGACGTAATTATTATTATAGGTTCCTGAAATTATTTATAAAAGTTCCGATTAAGTTTTTTCTCAAAGACAGTTCAATGAGGGATTTTTTGCTGTAAAGAAAAACAATTTCACCCTGAGGATCCATTTTTTTCTATACAAAATAAATCGGTCGATATCACTCAATCCTGAGGTGCCATTTTTTATGTAGAAAAAAAAAGTAATGCAGACTTCAGTTGACCTTGAGGAACTATTTTTTCTCGTCAAGGTGAAAAATATTTGCGCTGATCTCAGTTCATCCTGCGATGTTATTTTGTTGCTACAGAAAAAAACCTCGCATACCTCAATTCACCCTGAGGAGCTATTTTTTCGATAGAAAAAAGTTCGGCCAAATTCAGTTCATCCTAAGATGCCTTTTTTCTATAAAAAAAAGTCCGGCCCACCTCAGTTTACCATTAGGTGCTACTTTTTTCTGCTATGGAAAAAATCCCGCAGACCTCAGTTTACCCTGAGGTGCTACTTTTTCTTTAGAAGAAATTCGCGCAGACCTTAATTCACCCTGAGCAGCAATTTTTTTAAAAAAGAAACAAACAGAAAAAACCTCTCATACCCCAATTCACCCTGAGGAGCTATTTTTTCTATAGAAAAAAATCGGCCAATTTCAGTTCATCCTGAGATGCCTTTTTCTCTATAAAACAAAGTCCGGCTCACCTCACTTTACCATTAGGTGCTACTTTTTTCTGCTATAGAAAAAATCCCGCAGACCTCAGTATACCCTGAGGTGCTACTTTTTCTTTAAAAAAAAAAACATCGCCACCTTGAGGTGCTATTTTTTCTATATAGAAGAAAATTCGAGCAGACCTAAGGTCACCCCGAGATGCAATTTTTTTAAATAGAAAATAAAACGCCAGACCTCAGTCCACCTTCAGGTGTAATTTTTTTCTATGGAAAAATTCCGCACAGACCTCAGTTCACCCTGAGATGTGTTTTTTTTAATAACGATCCTGAACGATCCTGTATATGCAGGACCCTTTAATATGTTTGTAGAAAATCATAATAATGCGTATTAAATGGGGAAAGGGGTTTCCATGGATTATTGCTTTGGATCTACAGAAATAAAATTAAGCTGAAACGTGGTCTGTGTGGATTTTTTCTATAGAAAAAAATAGCTCTTCAGAGTCAACTAAGGTATGTGTGGATTTTTTGTATGAAAAAAAAAAATAGGAAACTGTGGTCTACGGATTTTTTATAGAAAATATGGCACCTCATGGTGTTCTCAGATCTGCGCAATTTTTTCTATAGAAAAAATAGCACCTCAGATCTGCGTGATTATTTTCTTTAGAACTTCAGTAAACTGAGGACAACAAAAGCACCCTATAGTGATCTGAGCTCTGCGCAATTTATTTATATACAAAAAATGCTCCTCAGGTTGAACTGAGGTCTGCACGATTTTTTCTATAGAAAAAAATGATACTCAGGGTGAACTGAGATTTTTTCTATAGAAAAAAGTAGAACCTTAAGGTGATTTTAGGTCGGATGATTTTTTTGCTATAGGAAAATGCACCACTGGTCTGAGTTTTGCGCGAATTTTTCTATGGGAAAACAATAGCACCTTATGATGAACTGAGGCCTGATCGATTTTTCTCTATAGAAAAAATCTCATCTCAGGTGATCTGAGGTCTGCAAATTTTTTCGATAGACAACAAATAGGATAGAAAAAAAAACGTTCAGACCTCTTCTCACCCTGAGGTGCTATTTTTTTAAATACACCTGAGGTGGATTTTTTTTTATAGAAAATAATGCGTGCAGACCTCCGGTTACCATGAGGTGTTATATTTCCAATAGAAAAAAATCAGCCAACCTCAATTCATCCAGAGGAGCTATTTTTTCTATAGAAAAAAATTCGCACAGAACTCAGTTCACCCTGAGGTGGATTTTTTATACCCACCACCATAAGATGGAGTGTATATTAAATTTGTCATTCCGTTTGCAACACCTCAAAATATTTACCGTAGACCCACAAAGTATATTTACGCATGATCAGAATAAAATTCTCTGCCGATTTACCTAAGTTCTTCTATCTGCCCGTCTGTTGAAATCTTTATGGAGATCGCAAAATTTAAGATAGAGCTCTGAAATGTTGCACAGACATTGCTAGTACTCATAGTATGTTTGGTATTGCAAATATTCGAATATTCGGTATTTTGGACTCGTTTCGGCCGAGTCGGCTGAAATTTAGTATTTTGGGTTCTCATTGAATAACTCACATCCATACCAAAAATAATTAATATTGACCCAAGTTTCAGGGTAGGTCCCAATTGGCTGTAATTTCTCTGCACCAAAAATTATTACCCATATAACGGTACCCCTCAATATTCGGTATTTTGGGGATCTTGAACACCATTTCCAACCGCATTGGCTGTAATTTGGTATTTAGGGTTCTCATTGAATAACACATCTCCGTACCAAAAATTATTAATATTGTCGCAAGTTGCAGGGTAGTCCCCATATAACGGTACCTCCAAATATTGGGTATTTTGGTGATTTTAGAAAACATTTCCAACCGAATTGGCTATATTTTGGTATTTAGGGTTCTCGTTGCATAGCACATCTCGAAATGCATAGCACATCACAAAAATGATTAATATTGACCCATGTTTCAGGGTAGCCCCCATATAAGAGAACCCCCTATTATTCGGTATTTTGGGGAGTTTGGACACATTTTCCCACCAATATGTTCTTAGATCTCACCACCAAAGAATATAAATATTAATATCCATTTCATTATGGTCCCATATAACGGTAGCACCTCTATTATATATTTTTAGAGTTTCAATCATCTTTTTCTCAGGTATTCTTCGGTATGTTCAAGGTCCTATCATACTTTGGAGCCCCCATTAATTTTAGATATTTTGATTGTCCTCATCATGGTGGAGGGTATGCAAAATTCGGCCGTGCCGATCTTAAAATCTTTTTTGCTTGTTCTACGCTTCACCGCATTGTGGTACAGGGTATTATGTCTTTGTGCATATGTTTGTAACAGGCAAAAGGAATCGAGATGGACCCATGGTTTTTTTGAGAATATGCATAGAATCACTTTCTGAGTCGATTTACGGATGTCTGTCTGGCCGTCCGAATGTCCGTCTGTCCGTCCGTATGTCCCTCTGTCCGTCCATGTATCGGTCGCATTTATGATCCGATTTGGATGAAATTTGGCCCAGTTCACTTATTTGGCCCAAGGACGAACCCTATTGAAATTGGAGAAAATCGGTTCAGATTTAGATATAGCTCCCATATAAAGTTTCGTCCGATTTTATGTGAACGATGCACCAAACTCCCAATATTTGTTCGATTGGAACGAAATTTTGCACAGCGCACTGAATTAGGTCCATGCTGCCAAGTTTTTTTTTAATCGGTTATTTTAAAATCGGTTAATATTTAGATATAGCTCCCATATATAGTTTTTTCCGATTTTATGTGAACGATGCACCAAACTCCCAATATTTGTTCGATTGGAACGAAATTTTGCACAGCGCACTGAATTAGGTCCATGCTTATGTGTGCGGAGTTTTGTTGGAATCGGTTCAGATTTAGATATAGCTCCCATATATATAGTCGTCCGATTTTTTGTGAATTATGCACCAAACTCCCAATATTTGTCCGATTGGGATAAAATTTTGCCCAGAGTACTGAACTAGGTCCAGACTAATGTATGCGAAGTTTTGTTGAAATCGGTTCTGCCAAGTTTTTTTTTTAAATCGGTTATTTTATAATCGGTTAAAATTTAGATATAGCTCCCATATATAGTTTCTTCCGATTTTATGTGAAGGATGCACCAAATTCCCAATATTTGTTCGATTGGCACAACATTTTGCACAAAGTACTGAATTTTGCACAAAGTATGCGAAGTTTTGCTGAAATCGGTTCAGATTTACATATATCTCCCATATATAGTTTCGTTCGATTTTTTGTGAATGATACACAAAAACTCCCAACATTTTTCCGATTGGGACAAAATTTTGACCAGAGTTTTGGATTAGATCCAGACTGATGTCTGCGAAGTTTTTTTTTTTTTAAATCGGTTCAGATTTATATATATAGCTCCTATATATTGTTTCGTCCGATTTTTTTCTGAATGATATACCAAACTCCCAATATTTGTCAGATTGGGACAAAATATTGCCCAGAGTATTGGATTAGATCCAGACTGATGTCTGCGAAGCTTCTTTTTTTAAATCGGTTCAGATTTAGATATAGCTGCTATATATTGTTTCGTCCGATTTTTTTCTGAATGATATACCAAACTGTCTGATTGAGTAAAATTTTGCATAGCGAATGCTATTGAGAAAAAAATGATGCGTGATAAGGTTTGTTGAAATCGGGTCAGATTTTGATATAGGTCTTACATATATGTTCGTTCGATATTGTGTAAATGGTAAATATAGTGATTACAAAAAACAAATGGTGTATGCAAAGGTTACTCAATTAGGTCCATGTGTTTATATATAGCTCCCATACACAATTTGACTCGATTTCATACAAATGGTTCACCAACGAGTCCAAGTCTGTCCGTTTGACATGCAATTTTTCATTGATTTCAGAGTGGTATGTGTATGGGGTTTTTCAATTGGTTCAAATATTTATCTAGATAGCACATTTAATTTCGCCCGATTTCATCTCAATGGTCCTCCAAAATGGTCCTCTATGACCATTCTATCTACAGGATATTGTAGAGATTAATATGTCTTGCATGGACCCATAGTGGTGAAGGGTATCATATAGTCGACCCCGTCCGACTTTTGAAATTTTCTTACTAGATTTTTACTTGTTTCTATATAGAAAAAAAAAATCGCCCAGACCTCACTTGACCCTGAGGTGCCTACCTTTTTCTATAGAAAAAAAATTCGCTTCATTTTTTCGTTTTTAACCCCCCACCATAGTATGGAGGCTATATAAATTTTGTCATTCCGTTTGTAACTCATCGAAATATTCATTTCCGACCCTATGAAGTACATATATTCTTGATCAGGGTAAAATTCTAAGACTATCTAGCCATGTCCGTCCGTCTGTCCGTCTTTTTTGAAGGAATTGAGATAGGGTGCGGAAATTTTGCATAGGTTTGTCTTTTGTCTGCAGGCCAAGGTCAAGTTCGAAGATGGTATATATCGGTCCACGTTTAGGCATAGCTCCCATATAAGGGTACCCGCCAAGTTTCGGTATTTTGGGGGTCTTGAGCGCGCTTTTCAGCCGAATTCGCTGAAATTTGGTACATTGGGTTCTTATTGAATACTAAATGTGTCCACAAAAAATTATAAGTATAGGTCCATATTTTCTGGTAGCCCCCATATAACGGTACCTCCTAATTTTCAGTATTTTGGGCGGTTTGGTCGTATTTTTCCACCGAATTGACTGTAATTTATTATTTTGAGTTCTTAATAGGTACCAAATCTCTCTACAAAAAATTATGTATATAGGTCCATTTTTTTGGGTAGCCTCCATATAAGGGTACCCCACAATTTTCGGTATCGTGGGGTTCTTGAGCGCGTTTTTCAACCGAATTCGCTGAAATTTGCTACATTGGGTTCTTATTGAATACTAAATGTGTCCACAAAAAATTATAAATATAGGTCCACTTTTTCTGGTAGACCCCATATAACGGTAGCTCCCAATTTTCAGTATTTTGGGGGTTTTGGTCGTATTTTTCCACCGAATTGACTGTAATTTATTATTTTGAGTTCTTAATAGGTACCAAATCTCTCTACAAAAAATTATGTATATAGGTCCATTTTTTCGGACAGCCCCCATATAAGGGTACCCCCAATTTTCGGTATTTTGGGGTTCTTGAGCGCGTTTTTCAACCGAATTCGCTGAAATTTGCTACATTGGGTTCTTATTGAATACTAAATGTGTCCACAAAAAATTATAAATATAGGTCCACTTTTTCTGGTAGACCCCATATAACGGTAGCTTCCAATTTTCAGTATTTTGGGGGTTTTGGTCGTATTTTTCCACCGAATTGACTGTAATTTATTATTTTGAGTTCTTAATAGGTACCAAATCTCTCCACAAAAAATTATGAATATAGGTCCATTTTTTCGGACAGCCCCCATATAAGGGTACCCCCAATTTTCGGTATTTTGGGGTTCTTGAGCGCGTTTTTCAACCGAATTTGCTGCAATTTGGTATTTTGTAGTCGTATATGGTAACAAATCTATCTACCAAAAATTATTAATATTCGCCCCCTTTTTGGGGTAGTCCCCATATAACCCCCTTTTTTATATTAAAATAGTTATCTGATTTGTTCCGCGTTTTGAGTTTGGTTCTAAGACTCTATTGTAATCATTTCACTTGCGGAGGATAGCGAGATAAAAAA
This sequence comes from Musca vetustissima, assembly GCF_032173495.1. Lineage (NCBI taxonomy): Eukaryota > Metazoa > Arthropoda > Insecta > Diptera > Muscidae > Musca > Musca vetustissima. Next base: position 102,862 of record NW_026874624.1, read on the forward strand.
TTATAACGTAAGGTTCGATAATGAACTATAGCCGTATTTAGACCTAGCCCCTGTGTGGAGGTTTCAGAAGGAATGGACCGATATTCGCCATCTTCGAATTTGAATTATCAATTAAAAATTTCTGAAATTTCTGAATATGGTTTACATAATCCGTTTTTAGACATGTCGGTATAGGTCCACTTTTTGGTATGTTCCCTATATTTTCATTTCTAGTACCTGTCAGTATATCTATGGTGGAGGGTATCCAAAGTTCGGCCCGGCCGAACTTAACGCTTTTTCACTTGTTTCTATTAGATTGTTACTTCCGAACTGCCTGATTTTTTTATACCTGAATTTCTAATCCTAGCACAAATGCCTTGACCTTTCTTCTCCTTCGACATTAAAAAGAAAAACCAAAAAAATTCACCATTACCTCTGACCTTGAGTAATATACAAGGCTCTTATCCGAACAACTATTTACTTTTTCTTGTTTTTGGAGATTTTTCAAGAAGTCCCAACTACATCACCATCATAGTTACATGGATTGCAATACAGTTATGGGCTTATATTTATCCTTACATATCTGCAGGACATATCCTTACGTGTTTGCTTCTTTTCCTCTCTCTCCATCTCTCGGACTTTCTTAGTTAAGATTAAACATCTTCTGAAAATGACCATACGCAACAGAACACTTAAGACCTCTTGCAGGATACATAGCAAGATAGTATAGTACACATTCATTCACACATACCATCATTTGGGAAATTTGACACTGTATGTGTTAGTTCCGTTGGGTCCACACCACTATGTAAATAACCGCATACATACACGCACACATACATTGGTATGACAATTGTTGTGGTAGGAGATGTATCCACTGTTGCTGCCTGCCTTTTCAATTATTTAATCGCTACATAGACATGTGTATTACTTGGGTACGACTGAAGGATGTTTTACAGAAGGCCTCCAATTTACATCAAAAACTTATATCCAGAAATGTTTCCCTAATAGAGTGCCTCAAATTCCGTTATTATTTTCCAAATGGGCTGAAATCTTTTGGGGGAAAATTTTCCCAGATACTTTTGGTTGGAAAATTCGGAAAAAACCCCTGAAAATAACGATAGTTCGGAGGGGCCTTTATGGACCTCCTAACCTCCCCCAAAAACTTCCAGATTATAAGCCTTTATCCTCTGTTCGTACTTCTCTCAAAACGTCTCCACTAAATTTTTGTTTGGTCATTCTAAATGTTAAACCCCACATTCCCACCAACAATTTTGGTGACGTTCGCAATGGCCCAACCACAATTTCCGAACAATGGTTACTTTTTTGGGGTTACTACTTTTTTTGTTCTACTCCCCTGGTGTGGTTTCGTTTTTAGAGGAAATTTAATAGTTTCAAAAATGCTGCCAAAAATATTATTCATCATGTTTGTTTGTGGTGGTGGTAATGTTTCTGCTACTGCTGGCAGTGGTGATGATGGTGGTAGTCATCGGATAAGAAACCGCATTTAAAATATGCATTGTTCCGGAGACCATATATTTGTGTTCCAAAAAAAAATCTCAAAAAGAAAAAAACCATGTCAATACATTTAAATTTCGTTCGGTTTGCTTAGTCAACCGTTAGAGATGAGTTGAGTTTTGCCAGGTCTCAGGTTACATTTATGTCGTCGATACCAGTGGCGTCGGTTGGGGTTTGATTTCGCATTGTTACTGATTGATGGACGTTATGGAGATCAGATTGGTAGTGAATTTCATACATTTTATTCCCCTTCCCTCCATTATGAGGTGTCCTCCTGTTTGCAACCCATCGAAATATTCAAAGGAAACTCCATACACTATATAGAGGTTCTTGATCGATAGAGATGTGCAATGGGTAACTACTCGGTAAATTGGGTAAATACCCATTGGGTTATTTATTTGGGTATTTACTATATTGAACCGCTAATACAACCTCTTACATCCTATTTCCGGATTTCTGTTATCAAATCGATTTAAAATCAAATCGATTTAAATACCAGAGTTATTACCCAAATATTGGGTATAAACTCATTAACTGGCGAAGCACTTGACGCAGGCTACCAAATTTTGTCCCACATGTTTTTAATATTTGGATTCAAATTTTTATATAGCCCCCATATAACCTTACCACCCGACTTAATGTAACTTTTGCCTAGTAGACACATTTTACAATCAAATTGTCTTTAATTTGGCACAGAGAGTTCTCTATGGATACCAAATATCCATGCACAAAAATTTATCGACGTAGGTCCACGTTTTATGGTAGCCCCCATACAAAGGTACTCCTATTTTGAGTATTTGCCAAAACATTAAGCATAAAATTATTAACTGGCGAGCCACTTGACACAGGCCTCAAAATTTGGCATACATGTCGAGACAATTACTGGTATGGAGAATGGCAGAGACATACGCAGGTGGCGGCCCTGAGGGCCCGGCCCCCCTCCCCCCCGAAATGAATTTTTTGACAGTAAATTTATGTTTGCAACAGCGAATTTTTTCATTTTTTACTACCCCGAAATGAAATCCTGTGTACGTTGCTGGAGAATGGGGTCTCTGGGTGCAAGTTTTAATATAGCTCCCCCCACGCGACTTAAGGTAATTTTTGTCTATTAGACACTTTTTACAATCAAATTGGCTGTAATTTGGCACAGATAGTTCTCTATAGGTACCAAATATCCATGCAAATATTATCGATGTAGGTTCGCGTTTTTAATCGATGTTAGAAAATAATCTTTAAAAATCCACACCTTATAGTCCCGCAGGTCCTTAGAAAAAAATGTTTAAAAATCCACGCCTTATAGTTCGGCAGGTCCTTAGAACATAATCTTTAAAAATCCACGCCTTATAGTTCGGCAGGTCCTTATAAAATAATCTTTAAAAATCCACGCCTTATAGTTCGGCAGGTCCTTATAAAATAATCTTTAAAAATCCACGCCTTATAGTTCGGCAGGTCCTTAGAAAATAATCTTTAAAAATCCACGCCTTATAGTTCGGCAAGTCCTTAGAAAATAATCTTTAAAAATCCACGCCTAATAGTTCGGCAGGTCCTTAGAAAATAATCTTTAAAAATCCACGCCTTATAGTTCGGCAAGTCCTTAGAAAATATTCTTTAAACATCCACGCCTTATAGTTCGGCAAGTCCTTAGAAAATATTCTTTAAACATCCACGCCTTATAGTTCGGCAAGTCCTTAGAAAATATTCTTTAAAAATCCACGCCTTATAGTTCGGCAAGTCCTTAGAAAATATTCTTTAAAAATCCACGCCTTATAGTTCGGCAAGTCCTTAGAAAATATTCTTTAAAAATCCACGCCTTATAGTTCGGCAAGTCCTTAGAAAATATTCTTTAAAAATCCACGCCTTAAACTCTGGCAGGTCTTTTAGAAAATATTCTTTAAAAATCCACGCCTTATAGTTCGGCAAGTCCTTAGAAAATATTCTTTAAAAATCCACGCCTTAAACTCTGGCAGGTCTTTTAGAAAATATTCTTTAAAAATCCACGCCTTATAGTTCGGCAGGTCCTTAGAAAATAATCTTTAAAAATCCACGCCTTATGGTTCGGCAGGTCCTTAGAAAATAATATTTAAAAATCCACGCCTGAAGCTCCGGCAGGTCCATAAATAATAATCTTTAAAAATCCACGCCTGATCTTTAAATATCCACGCCTTATGGTTCGGCAGGTCCTTAGAAAATAATCTTTAAAAATCTACGCCTGATGCTCCGGCAGGACCATAGAAAATACTTACTTACTTAGCTGGCTTGCGACAGAACTTACGTTCCATAAGCCGAGCTTAGAAAAGATTTCCAGGCGCATCGGTTTTTTGCGCAATTTTTCCAATTTGAAAGACCATTTTCGGCGATATCGTCTTCGACTTGATCTTTCCAACGTATTCTTGGCTTTCCCTTTCTGGACAAACCATCAGCAGATTCACTTTTATATGCCTTCTGGGCTGGGCATCTTCATACATTCTCACAACATGACCTAGCCAACGTAGTCTCTGCAGCTCAATACGTCTAACAATGTCGATGTCCGAGAATAGCTGGTACAACTCATGGTTCAATCGGCGGCGGTATTCACCGTCAACGCAGATCGGCCCATAGATCTTTCGGAGAATTATTCTCTCAAACACTCCAAGAGCTGCCTCATCTATTTGCGTAAGTACCCATGCTTCAGATCCGTATAACAGCACGGGTAGTATCAGCGTCTTGTAGAGTGTGTGTTTGGTCTGGCGGGAGATGGCCTTGCTTTTGAGTTGTTTGATCAGACCATAGTAGCATCGATTGGCCATCACTATCCTTCTCCGAATTTCTATACTGATGTCATTCGTTTTGTTTATGGTGATACCAAGGTATATAAAATATTTGACTACCTCGAAGCTGTAGTTCTCAAGTTCCACAGTTGGTCCGAGTCTACTGGACGTCTTGCGCGTTGATACCATCAGCTTGGTCTTCTCGCCGTTTACTGCCAGACCCACTTTGGCAGACTCCTTCTCAATTTGTTCAAAGGTGGCAGTAACCGAGCTCAATGTTCGACCCATTACGTCGATGTCATCGGCGTAGGCGAGTAACATGTGTTGTTTGGTGTACAGAGTGCCATTTCTGTTCATTTTTGACTCTCGTATGACCTTTTTCCAGTAGGATGTTCAAAAGGTCACAGGACAAACTATCACCTTGTCTGAATCCTCGCTTGGCATTAAAAGGCTCCGAGAGGTCCTTTCCGACTTTAACTGCTGATCTGGTGCCAGTTAAAGTTATCCTGCATAGCCGAATTAATTTTGCAGGAATACCAAACGCAGGCATGGCTTTATACACCTCTGAACGGACGTCCTGTCTACTTTTTTGTGCACAGGACACAGGATTCTGTGGTTCCATAGAAAATAATCTTTAAAAACCCACGCATGTAGCCCCTCTACAAATGATCCCGCACCCCTCATTCGGTACTTCAAGCTTATGAGTTGTATTTTCTTAGTTGGAAATTTTCATAAGTTTACTATCCACATGTTTTGTCCTCACAACAAATTTAAAAGCAACATAAGGGAATATTTATTTTCATATCTGCCTAGCAATCGATTACCAATGTCCAAGATCTTCTTCTTATTCCTCTTTGGCCCCCTTTTTTTGTTATTGTCCCTAAACATTGTTGCTGACATATTTATAGTGGTCATGTTCTGACCATCATCCCATCCCAATGTCTGCTAGCCACAAAACTTTTGTCTACATAGGCAAGGGGAGATTTCATGGTAGGTAAACAGAACCACCAGCATTCTATGGCTATCATTCGTTCATTCATTGTCATCGTCTGTTTTGTTAGTTATTCCTCCTTTTTATTTCTGATTGTTGTTCTTTTTTGTATTTTTTCAAAAATATTACTGCTGGCATTCGGTCAGTTGACAATGGACCTATTGTGACAAGTTTTTTTTTTTCTAAAAAGTTTGATGCTTCACTACAAGGTCATTGGTTCGATGATGAGATCGTCAGCTGGCAATTGACCTTCAGTTTTAAGAAGGCCAGCAAATTAAAATTTTTGTATAAAAGGAACACATCTTCTGTAAGAGAAGCCCACCTAAGGATTTTCTGTATAAAAGACCGCCATTAGATATTCTATATAAGAAATCTCTCTAAGGGGGCCACCTAATAACATTCTGTATAAGAAGATCACCAAATGGTCTTCTGTATAAAAAGACCACCGAAAGACCTTCTGTATAACAGAACGCCTGATGTGATTTTATATAAGAAGGCCAGCAAATGCCACTACTTCTTACACAGATGGCCAAATGGTCTTCTATATAAGAAGACCATCAAATGGACCTTCAAGAATCAGAAATGCAAAATTTCAGCTCAATCGGATGCAAAATGAGGATAATTCCTTCAAGATCACGAAAATAAGGCTGGATAAGGGAGCTGTACAAAAACATAAAGATACATCGAAAAGCTTCTGCAAATATGTCTGTCACTCTAGGACATGCCGGAAACCAAATTTGGCTAAAATTTGGAAAATACCGAAAATGGAAGGACACGGTCATAAGTGCGATATATGAAATTAATCTACCTTCCAAATTTCCCACTGAGATATTTTTAAGCCTCCCATTGTGGAAGATGCGGATAAACATTTCAAAAGGCTCGGTATGTCAAAACAAAAAGATAAGGTTGTCACCCTACGAGAAGCCGGAATGTCAAATGCGGTTGAATCCTTCAAAATACCGACATCGTTATATGGAAGCATGGACACATATTGACACTTTTCTGCATCGATATATGCCAATCTCCAACAACTCATAAATTCATGAAAAAGTTCTTTCTGTTGGAAAAAGCTGCAGGCCTTTATAATGCACCTGTAATTACAATTTTCTGCATAGAAATATACCAGCCTTCAATAACCCGGAATACCAAATAAAAAATCATTAGAAAATTTGGACCGATATCTCTCATTTGTAATCCAAAAAAAATCTACGAGCTTTCTCCTAAATATTGCTATATCTATCGTGTTTTCAACAGACAGACGGACGTAGTAAAAGCGAACAATTTTTCGAATAAGATTTTGTGACCCTCTGGGTACCAGAAATGCTCAATTACAGCCATTTTTGATGGAAAATATGAGCTGAGCTTTTTTGGAAAATATTTTTTAAAAATCCACGCCCGAGGCCCTTTGGAAAATATTTTTTAAAAATCCACGCCCGAGGCCCTTTGGAAAATATTTTTTAAAAATCCACGCCCGAGGCCCTTTGGAAAATATTTTTTTTTAAAATCCACGCCTGAGGCCCTTTGGAAAATATTTTTAAAAATCCACGCCTGAGGCCCTTTGGAAAATATTTTTAAAAATCCACTCGTGAGGCCCTTTGGAAAATATTCTTTAAAAATCCACACCTGGGCCCCTTAGGGAAATATTATTTAAAAATCCACTCGTGAGGCCCATTTGGAAATATTCTTTAAAAATCCACGCCTAAAGCTTTGACAGGTCCTTGAGAAAATATTCTTTAAAAATCCACGCCTAAAGCTTTGACAGGTCCCTGCGAAAATATTCTTTAAAAATCCACGCCTAAAGCTTTGACAGGTCCCTGAGAAAATATTCTTTAAAAATGCACGCCTAAAGCTCTAACAGGTCCCTGAGAAAATATTCTTTAAAAATCCGCGCCTAAAGCTTTGACAGGTCCCTGAGAAAATATTCTTTAAAAATCCACGCCTAAAGCTTTGACAGGTCCCTGAGAAAATATTCTTTAAAAATCCACGCCTAAAGCTTTGACAGGTCCCTGAGAAAATATTCTTTAAAAATCCACGCCTAAAGCTTTGACAGGTCCATGAGAAAATATTCTTTAAAAATCCACGCCTTAAGCTCTGACAGGTCCCTGAGAAAATATTCTTTAAAAATCCACGCCTAAAGCTTTGACAGGTCCCTGAGAAAATATTCTTTAAAAATCCACGCCTAAAGTTCTGACAGGTCCCTGAGAAAATATTCTTTAAAAATCCACGCCTAAAGCTCTGACAGTCCCTGAGAAAATATTCTTTAAAAATCCACGCCTAAAGCTCTGACAGGTCCCTGAGAAAATATTCTTTAAAAATCCATGCCTAAAGCTCTGACAGGTCCCTGAGAAAATATTCTTTAAAAATCCACGCCTAAAGCTCTAACAGGTCCCTGAGAAAATATTCTTTAAAAATCCACGCCTAAAGCTCTGACAGGTCCCTGAGAAAATATTCTTTAAAAATCCACGCCTAAAGCTCTGACAGGTCCCTGAGAAAATATTCTTTAAAAATCCACGCCTAAACTCTAACAGGTCCCTGAGGAAATATTCTTTAAAAATCCACGCCTAAAGCTCTAACAGGTCCCTGAGAAAATATTCTTTAAAAATCCACGCCTAAAGCTTTGACAGGTCCCTGAGAAAATATTCTTTAAAAATCCACGCCTTAAGCTCTGACAGGTCCCTGAGAAAATATTCTTTAAAAATCCACGCCTAAAGCTGTGACAGGTCCCTGAGAAAATATTCTTCAAAAATCCACGCTAAGCGGAGAACAGAAAATATTCTTTAAAGCTCAGATTTTTCTTCAGAAAATATTCCTATAAATTCACACCTTAGGATATTGATGGTTCTCCAGAAATTATTCCTTAAAATACACACCTTAAGCGCTGCCGATCCTTTAGAAAAAATTCTTTAAAATCCGACGCCTTAAGCTGTTCCATAACTTTAGAAAATATTCCTTAAAAATCGACGCCGTAAGGCCTGGTATTCCCTTTAAAAAATGCGACGCCTTAGGCTCTTGCTGGTGCTTTAGAAAATATTCCTTTAAATTTCACGCCTTAAGTTTTGTCAGGTCCTCTAGAAAAAATTCTTCAAAAATCCAAGCCTTAATCCCTACTGGTCTTTTAGAAATTTTTCTTTAAAATGCACGTTTTAAGCCCTGGTATTCCTCTAGAAAATATTCTTAAAAAATCCACGCCTTAAGGCATGGTGTTCCTTTGGAAAATATTCTTTAAAAATCCATACCTTAAGCTCTGCCAGGCCCTTAAAAATTCACGTCTTATTCTCTGGCAGGCCCCTTAGAAAATATTCTTTAAAAATCCACACCCAAAGCTCTGCTTGACCTCTAGAAAATTTCTCCTTCTTCAAAAATTTATAATTTTTGTTCTTTTATTTTACAGCCTCTATTCGTTCCGCATGCTAAAAATTTCGAACAAAGTTGTAAGTATTGCAAATTTCCTTGTTCGTACATACACACATATATTTGTATTTTTTTATACAACAATAACAAAATTCTGAAACCAATGTCTAGATTTTTTTGTAACCCTAGACGACAGACGTTCTTCTTTGGCAACGCATACCGGCACCATTCCGCTAGCTAGCTGGCTGGCTGGCCATGCTTTGTAATTTCGCAATTCATGTTTTCATTTCGTTTCTAAGTTCATGTTTTTGTTGTTGATTTTTCGTCTATTTTTTCTTTTTGTTTTTGCAAAAATGTTTGTCGACTTACCGCCAAACATGGGTGCCGCTGTTTGCGATTTGCTCAGAGGTCCCCTCTGCCCCCACCATTGTTCGGTTTTGAGCCATGTTTCTTCTATGATGGCATGTTCTTCTCATGGTGAACCCTATCATATGTCCGTTAACCTTCGACTAGTCCATTGAATCCATTCAACATGCCAGATAGTTTACGCTATGACGACGACAACAACGAATATGACTACGAAGCGCGTTATTACGTTCGAATAGTACATTTATGGGCATTGCAAAAATATCAACAACAACAACAACAACAACTAAAATACTACTAATGCCAATGTTGTTGTTGTTACTGTGTCGTGGTGATGGTTGATGACGCCGACTACGCCGCTGATGATATTTTTGATGGTTTTCACATTTTGCCATAGCTGGTTGGCTAGCTGACTGACTGGGCCGTCTAATATTTCATAGACAATTTGACTAGGTCGTTCGGCTGTTTGCTTAGCTTCGTACTGGCATTGGTAAAAAAAAACAAACAATACGGCCAACAGCTAACAGCCACACGGCTATTGAGGGTTCAGTTCAGCTATTAGATCCACTTCTGCTAAGAACTGGTGATGATGATTCATTTGGGTAAAGAGAAACTTTCGTGTATTTAAACTCTAGCAGGTCTTTTCTTTAAAAATCCACGCCTGAGGCCCTTTGGAAAATATTTTTTTTAAAAATCCACGCCTGAAGCCTTTTGTTAAATATTTTTTTAAAAATCCACGCCTGAAGCCTTTTGGAAAATATTTTTTTAAAAATCCACGCCTGAGGCCTTTTGGAAAATACTTTTAAAAATCCTCGCCTTAGATGCTTTAAAACTTTTAGCAAATATTCTTTAAAAATCCACGCCTAAAGCTCTGATAGGTCCCTTAGAAAATATTTTTTTAAAAACCACGTCTAAAGCTCTCATAGGTCCCTTAGAAAATCTTTTTTTAAACACCACGCCTATAGCTTTGACAGATCCCTTAAAAAATCTTTGAGGTCCCTGAGAAAAATTCTTTAAAAATCCACGCCTAAAGCTCTGACAGGTCCCTGAGAAAAATTCTTTAAAAATCCACGCCTAAAGCTCTGACAGGTCCCTGAGAAAAAATCTTTAAAAATCCACGCCTAAAACTCTGATAGGTCCCTGAGAAAATATTCTTTAGAAAATCTTTTTTTAAAAACCACGCCTAAAGCTTTGACAGGTCCCCTAGAAAATCTTTTTTTTATACCACGCCTAAAGCTTTGACAGGTCCCTTAGAAAATCTTTTTTTTTTACCACGCCTAAAGCTTTGACAGGTCTTTGAGAAAATATTCTTTAAAAATCCACGCCTAAAACTCTGATAGGTCCCTGAGAAAATATTCTTTAAAAATTCACGCCTAAAGCTCTGATAGGTCCTGAGAAAATATTCTTTCAAAATCCATGCCTAAAGTTCTGACAGGTCCCAGAGAAAATATTCTTTAAAATTTCACGCCTAAAGCTCTGATAGGTCCATGAGAAAATATTCTTCCGAAATCTATGCCTAAAGTTCGGATAGGTCCCTGAGAAAATATCCTTTAAAAATCCATGCCTAATGGTTTTCACATTTTGCCATGGGTCGTTCGGTTGTTTGCTTAGTTTCGCACTGGCATTGGAAAAAAACAAACAATACGGCCAACAGCTAACAGCCACACGGCTATTGAGTGTTCAGTTCAGCTATTAGTTCCACTTCTGTTAAGAACTGGTGATGATGATTCATTAGGGTAAAGAGCAACTTTCGTGTACTTCAACTCAACTAGCAGGTCTTTTAGAAAATATTCTTTAAAAATCCACGCTTTAAACTCTGCCAGGCCCTTGAAAAACATTCCTGAAAAATTCATGCCCTAAACTCTGTCAGGCCCTTTAGAAAATATTATTTAAAACCCAAACCTAAAACTTTGTTAATCCACGTCTGCAGGTCCCTTAGAAATATTTTTTTAAACCCATACCTAAAACTTTGTCGATCCACGTCTGCAAATCCTTTAGAAATATTTTTTAAACCCCACACTTAAAACTCCGTCGATCCACTCCTGCAGATCCTTTAGAACCATTCCTTCAAAAATCCACGCCTGCTGGTCCTTTAGAAAACAATCTTTAAAAATCCACGCCTGCCGGTCCTTTAGAAAATATTCTTTAAAAATCCACGGCTGCCAGTCCTTTAACAACATTGTCCTTTTATAACATTGCCAGTTTATAACATTGCCGGGTAGTGAGGGTATAACAAAATCGATCCGGTTAAATTTAACGAAGTTTTTACTTATTCTTCATTGCGTTTTTATTTACTTGAAAAAAATCTACCACCTTAAGAGGGTGGTCAGAATATTTTCGAAAAAAATTGCGATGTGATCCAAATTATCTGTGGAATATATAAAGTCATTTGACTACTGTTGGGTCAGATTCGCAGATGGGCTATATCAGTCCATGGTTCGATGTATAGTCATCATATAATGGTACCCCACAATTGTTATGTTGAGACCTGCAAATCCCTCTACACCATTTTTTTCAATATTGGTCCACGCTTAAGCGGAATTCCACAATTTTTGTTATTTTGCAGATTTTTAATAAGTTTTCAACCAAATGGGCTGTCATTTAATATTTTAGGTTCTCATTGAGTAGCAAAAAACAATTTTAAAAGTTAGTAAAATTTCCTGAATGGAAATTAGTCCAATTTCCTATAACAGAGGGCCATTCCTATTCCCGAAGAAATAAACTGCGATTTAATATTTTAGATATGAGAAATTTCAGTAGTGTTTGGCGGGTTATTTGGGATACCATTTGTATTTTGTTTTTGCAAAATAGTCAGGCTTAATCCCAGTTTGTTGTTTTTATAAAAAAAAACAACTATTTATTAGTGGGGAATGTATGGCATTGTCCGCCGAGGGGTAAGGCAGGGAAGAATATAGTTTCGGATCTCGCCACTGATCCTCATCAGTTCCCTTAGTTTTTTGTTGGGATATTCTCCCCAGAAGCTATTAATAGCTTCTTTACAAAAAACCTTTCAAACCCAAATGTCTCTTGAGACAATTCGAAGTTCTTACGTTACCAGCGATACGACCCCAATGAGAAGTTCGTTTCGTTGGCGCCTGACTTCGTGGTCAACAAGGCATTTACAGACAACTACATTACATTTCCCACTGCTATGTGTCGTCACATTGTGACGAATGCACATAACGTTGTTGTTGGTATTGCTAGTTAAAGCAATAAACCAAACAGTATGACCGTGCCTCGTCTACAACTTCAGTAGTGTTTGGCGGGTTATTTGGGATACCATTTGTATTTTGTTTTTGCAAAATAGTCAGGCTTAATCCCAGTTTGTTGTTTTTATAAAAAACAACTATTTATTAGTGGGGAATGTATGGCATTGTCCGCCGAGGGGTAAGGCAGGGAAGACTATAGTTTCGGATCTCGCCACTGAAATTTTGAAAAATTGTGGGCACGTGATTCACCCGTCATGGTTTATCCAATTGGACCATTTTTGAGTACAGCCCCATACGATGGTATCCCGCAATGTTCGGTATTTTGAAGTATCGATATTGATTCATTTTTAGGTTACGTATTTTGCAAATGTTTGACACCTTTTTAACCGAATGACCTATAATTATATATTTTGAATTCTGATTGGGCAGTAAATCTTCGTACTGAAAATTATTAACATTGGTATAGATCCCATGCAAACGAACTCTCTATTTTTCGCATATAACAGTACTTTCCGATTTTTGCTATTTTGAGGATTTTAGGACAGATATTCCAATCGAATGGGCTTTAGTTTCATATTTTATTTTTGAGTAGAAAATCTTCCTAGTGAAAATAATCAGTATTGCTCGACCTTTAGGTATACATACATCCCATATGTCGGAACCACTGAATATTCCGAATATTCCGACTTTTTGATAACCAAACGAACTATAATTCAATCATTTGGATTCTCTTCCCGTAGAAAATCCCTCTACCAAAAATTAACAATATTGGTTTACCTTTAGCCATAGACCCCACATCCCGCAATTTTAAGATATTTTGAGAATTTTAAACATATTTTCCATCCGACATAGCTGTAATTTGATATTTTTTGTATTCTCATTGCCTATAAAAACTCTCTATCAAAAATTATCATTATGGCTTATTATGAAATATAGCTTCCAAATACGGTATCCCACAATTTTAGCTATTTTGAGGATTTTCGATATGTTTTATATACGACTAGGCTGTAATTTGATATTTTGGATTCCTATCAATCCCATCTCCATACCAAAAATAATCAATATTGGGCTATTTTCAGATAAAGGTTCCATTTAATGGATATACAATAATCAATATTGGCCCCCATTTAGATACAGCCCCCATATAACGTTATCCGGCAATTTTTAGGATTTTGCAAATTTCTACAAATTTTTTCTATCCGACGAATATTCGGTATTTTGCAGATTTTCAACCCGATTTCGTCCAAATCAGCTGCAGTTTGCTATTTTAGGTTCTTACTGGGTAGGAAATATCCCTATAAAAAATTACAATAATGGGTCCACCTTTTGTTATAGGTCCCATATAGGTATAATCCACAATTTTTGGTATTTTGAGAATTTGTTGACACTTTTTCGCCCGTCATGATTGTAATTTAATTTATTTAGATCCCAATTGGTTACAATTATCGTGCTACCATATTGGTCCTTGGTTAGATACAAATTTTATCTATCTTGGTTAGATACAGGTTGTATCATACAACCGTACAGCCAAAACCCCAAAAATGTTGGTATTTTGAAAAATTTTCAATCAGTAGGGAATGAAATGAAGTATTTCTGGTGTCAAGTAGGTTACACAGTCTCTCTAAAAAAAATATTGTTAGAATTCCAAATATTGTATACCACCATAGTATGGAGGGTACATTTAGTTTGTTGTTCCGTTTTAAGCCATCGAAATAATCATTTCCGACCCCATAAAATATATATATTCTTGATCAGCGTATGACGATTTAAGCATGTCCGCGTGTCTGTTGTAATCACTGTATCCTCTAAACGATAGATGGCTAAAATTTTGCATAGAGTTGTCATTTGTCTGCAAGCAGGTCAAGTTCGAAGATGAGCAATATCGGTCCATCTTCGATATTTTAGGTTTCTTGAGCGCGTTTTTTCAAAAAGAAATCACTGAAATTTGGTACAATTGATTCTTATTTCGTACCATCTTTCTGCATTAAAAAATTATAAATATTGGTCTACATTTTCCGCTAGGCCACACATAACCATACCCCCCAATTTTCGGTGCTTTGTGATTTTGAGAGCGTTTTTCGACCGAATTCGCCGCAATTTGGCTTTTGCGTTTTTATTCGGTACTTAATCTCTCCACTAAAAATTATAAATGTAGGTTAACTTTTTCCGTTAGACTCCATAAATGGAATTCTAAGATTTAGACGATTTAGCCATCTAATCTAATCATTCTAACTCCGGAGAATATCGAGATAAAAAACTAGTACGTCAGGTTCGAGAATGAACTATATCGGCTCGCATTTAGGCCTAGCTTCTATATAAGAACACCTACCGATTTAATATATAGGGTGAAGGAAATTATTGTGATACAAAACGAAAATGTTAGGTTCGAATTTGAGCTACATCGGTTCTCAATTAGGCATTGCCCCTCATATAATGATAACTCCATACGTTCGGCAATTCCTACACCTGTAATCAATATTGATCACCCTTAGGTATAGGCCGACATATAACTTTGCTCCCACATATAAATTGCAGTATTTTGAGGATTTCAAACACATTTTACAACCTACCATGTGTTTTCAATATCGGACTACGATTTAGGGTATGAATATTTTAGGAAAAATCCCCATTAATTTTTTTTCTAAAATGTGTATTTGGTCTACATTATGGTTTACAACAATCGCTTGGTACAATTTGGCGGTCAATTAGGCCAAAGTCTTGACAGAAAAACATAGTTCCTCGTGGGTGGGAGACGTCATTGTTAGAAAATGTCAATACTCTAACTGTCAGTATACCCAAATTGGAAGGTATCCAACGTTCGTTCCGGCGCAACTTATAAGTTTTAACCAGACTATCCATCGTCACTAGTTGTCGTGAGTGTTGTCATTGGTTGGAAACTCCATTGATAATACTTATCTGTATGTATCTCTTTATCGAGGGTTATAAAAATTTCGGCCCAGCCTCGAATGTAACACCTTTATTTCATGTTACAATCCACAAATCAGTTCAACAGCTCAGGACGAAGCCCTAATTTTTCTCAAACCCTAATATCTGCATTTTTTCCAAGAAGCCCTGTTCATGGTCATCGAATATTCGATTTCGTACTTTTTCCCCCAAAAAGAAACTGTGGGACTCATTCGTTTGTGTTTTCTTCATTATCATCCGATATTAAATCATCGACTTTGTTTTAACGGTTATTTTTTTTTTTTTTTTTTTTTTGCTTCATTCCACCATCTGTCTCTTATCATGTTTCTTCTTGCCCACCAATCTACCAGTTTTACCCCAGCAAATGATATATTAATTTCCGGACATGATCAATTTATGTTGTTGTTGTTGTTGGTTTTTTCTAATAATAATTTATTTTTCAAGCAGCTGTAGTAGCAGAAAACAAAAGAACACGCAGGCACCAGCCAGAAAAAAATATTTCTTGGCCAATACACAATGACAAAGCGCAAAATGACATTTTGATTAAAAAAAAAACTTGCGATGGTGTGGTTGGTGTTTGGGCTAGGTAATACAAATCGCACAATTGCCGTTCACAGCCACAAACTTGTTCCAAGCGGGGTTTTTGCAAATACTCGCCATTCAACTACAGCAATGATGGCGATTTGGAAGATGATGACGAAGATGATGATGATCTTTTCTTAGACATTTTGTGTGGACAACATTGCCAGTGATTGCGGCCGCAATTGTAGCACATCGCAGCCGAACACCCATTCAATTGACCAAGCGTACTCACTATGCCATCCTTGTTTTGAGTGGTCCACACTGGACCGCTCATATTGCCAGTTCCATTCATTGTTCTCTTCCTCTGCTTCTTCTTTTTTCTCTAGTTTTTTTTTCTTCTGGTTAGGTACTACAACTTTTCGATGCAAAGGCTCAGGATGGTCATCCAGCCAGTTTTTCCGGTTCTAATGTGAGATACATTCTCATGGATGTGTGTGTGTGTGTTGTCATCCATGGCTTAGTTGTTTGTAAACAAACCCATAAATTCCAGATTTGTTGTTGTTATTGTTTTGATATTCATTGGCATAGGTTTGGTGGCAGATGGAAAGCGGATTGTATTGAAAATACGTAAGAAAGTGTCAAATGTTGACCATTTGTGGGGAGGGATCAGAAGGAGCGGAACAAAGGGTCCCATCTTCGGACTAGATCTAGCCTAGGTAAAGATAATTGGTTGTACAAAGTTTGGTTCCAATCGGACATTCCATTCCATTCGCCTGATATTGGATTTAGAAAATATTGAAAGTTTGGACCATTTGTGGGGGAGTTACAAGAAGAGTGGATCAATGGATCATATCTTCGAACTTGCTAAAGGTAATTTGTTGTACAAAGTTTGGTTCAAATTGGATAGTCGGTTCGCATGATATAAACATAATTTCATTAAACTTTTGACCATTTTGTGTGGGAGGTACCAGAAGGAATGGACCGATATTCCCCATCTTCGAACTTAAACTCAGTTTAAAATAAAAAAATGCGATGTACAAGGTTTGAATAAAATTGATTAGTCCTTTCGAGATTGGTAGTGCGCACCAGCCGGCCAGATTGTCGGACGGATATTGTAAATGAACTCCAAATTGTCTGATTTGGTCCAAAGAAATATGGGGCCTCAAACCCATATTTCGATGCTATAAGTCTTTATTGAACAGTGGAGTCGCTAGAGGAAGTCATCTATGGACAAACAGAAATTCTGTTAAAAATCTCCAATCTACAGATGATTTAGAAGAAGGTTTTATTACATAGAATATATTCTAGAAGCCTTGTATAGGTATTAGGCCTATGGACAGAAGGACTTCTGGAGATCCCCTAAACACCTTTGTTCTACACATTTTCTATAGACAGTTGACCTGCCACGATTCTCTAGAGGTACCTAATGGTCGAAGGGTCTTCTAGGGGTCTTCTAAAGATCTTATATTAAATAGAAAATCATCTAGAAGTATTCTATAAGCCGCTTGAGCAGTATTTCCTCCTTCAGGAGGAAATACTGCTTTTCTATAGGAAATTGACCTCCTAGAGGACATATATTGAAATAGGAATCTCAAGAGATACATAAGGGTTTTCTAGGGCTACTAGAGATCGAAAAATATCCAATTCCCAGGCGATCTAAAAGTTGGTTTCAAAACTATTGTATGGGCCTTTTATAGATAGAAGACCTATGGACAGAAAATATCCTCTGCAGATATTATATATTTTTAGAAAATGTGCTAGAGGTCTCCAGTAAGCAGTCAAAATTCTACTAGATGACCTTATCGTCCTACTAAAGGTCTTCTGAAGACCATTTGCTTGCAACTCTAACACATACAGATCAAACATGTTTCACCTACACCATAAGTTCTGCTGCATCCTATTGGGAAATAATGCAATTGATGAGATTTTGTTTTTTTTATGTAGCGATAACGATGCTCTTTATAACACCTACATAGATGAAATTTGATGTATGTGTGTGTGGATTGTTTAAAATTACATAGAGCACCTTCGCATTGCAGCAAACCGGTCTGGGTTGGCACAAAACAAATTTCTCTCCTCCTTCGCTTTGCTGTTGTTCATGGAAATGATGAGACTATAACAATGAGTTTTTACACCCCCCATTCTCAACATATCACACGTTATAAAACATTGAAATATTCTACTCTAGATCCGAATGAAATTCTCTACCGATTTGGGTAGGTTCCCTTGTGTCTGTTGAATAGATTGGATTTCTACCTTTTATAGGATTTTTATTTTTTTCGGCTTTGCGAACGGTGTACATTGGTCCATGTTTTGGTATAACCTTCATGTAAATATTCCGCCAGATTTGATTGAAAAATGATCCAAGGTTCACGAAAATACAAAATAGGCATAGCCTCCACATAAAAGTTCCGATATGGAAGTATATTTTGAAAAAACAAACCGGACGAAACTATATATAGGAACTATATCTAAATCAGGACCTATTTTCTCGAAACTTGGCAGACATCACTCTAGGCTTAATTCAGTACGTTATGCCAAATTTCGTGCAAATCAAAAGATATATAGGGACTTTGGGGCACCATTTACATGAAATCGGACGAAACTATATTTGGGAACTATATCTAAATCTGGACCGATTTTCTCGAAGCTTGGCAGACATCATTCTAGGCTTAATTCAGTGCGTTATGGCAAATTTCGTGCAAATCAAAAGATATATAGGGACTTTGGGGCACCATTTACATGAAATCGGACGAAACTATATATGGGAGCTATATCTAAATCTGGACCGATTTTCTCGAAACTGGGCAGACATAATTCTAGGCTCAATCCAGTACGTTATGCCAAGTTTCGTGCATATCGAAAGATATATAGGGACTTTGGGGCACCATTTACATGAAATTGGACGAAACTATATATGGGAGATATATCTAAATCAGGACCGATTTTCTCGAAACTTGGCAGACATCACTCTAGGCTTAATTCAGTGCGTTATGCCAAATTTCGTGCAAATCAAAATATATATAGGGACCGTTTACATTAAATCGGTTAAATATATATATATATATATATATATATATGGGAGTTATATCTAAATCTGAACCGATTTTTCCCAATTTCAATAGGGTTCGCCGATTTTCACGAAACTTGACAGACATCATTCTAGACTCAATTCAGTACGTTATGCCAAATTTCGTGCAAATCGAAAGACATAAAGGGACTTTGGGGCACCATTTACATGAAATCGGACGAAACTATATTTGGGAGCTATATCTAAATCTGTACCGATTTTCTCGAAACTTGGCAGACATCACTCTAGGCTTAATTCAGTGCGTTATGCCAAATTTCGTGCAAATCAAAAGATATATAGGGACTTTGGGGCACCATTTACATGAAATTGGACGAAACTATATATGGGAGATATATCTAAATCAGGACCGATTTTCTCGAAACTTGGCAGACATCACTCTAGGCTTAATTCAGTGCGTTATGCCAAATTTCCTGCAAATCAAAAGATATATAGGGGCTTTGGGGCACCATTTATATGAAATCGGACGAAACTATATATGGGAGCTATATCTAAATCTAGACCGATTTTCACGAAACTTGGCAGACATCATTCTAGACCTAAATGATTAGCCTGTACCAAATTTCGTGCAAATCGAAAGATATATAGGGACCGTTTACATTAAATCTGTTAAATATATATATATATATGGGAGCTATATCTAAATCTGAACCGATTTTTCCCAATTTCAATAGGGTTCGTCCTTGGGCCGAATAAGTGACCTATGCCAAATTTCATCCAATTCGGATCATAAATGCGACCTGTACTTTGTTTACAATTTAACATGGACAGACAGACAGACGGACGGACGGACATGCATAAATCGACTTAGAAAGTGATTCTATGCATATTCTCAAAAGGAACCATGTGTCTATCTCGTTTCCTTTTGCCTGTTACAAACATATGCACAAAGACATAATACCCTGTACCACAGAGTGGTGAAGGGTATAAAAATGCTAAGAAAATATACGTCCAACAATAACCAGATCCACGAAAGACATATCGTTTGGAAAATACTCCCAAAATATGGTGGAACCTTAATTTAAAGGCTACGCCCTCGACATGAATCTATATTGAAAATTTCCCAAAAAATATTGAATATATAGCATGACTTTCTGCTTCATATAGGATTTTTTTGCATTAGTTCCAGGTTTCTTGGTTGTTGGAAACCTTCTTTGGTCCAAGTTTTGACATAGCCCTATGTCAAGATTCCGCTACATTTTCTGTATTTCCAAGGTCCTAGAATCAATTGGCATTTAGAAGGGGCTGTAATTTGACCTACCGCGTCCTTGTTGGGTAAAAAATATTTAGCGGAGAATTGTTAGTCCATGTTTTCCTCATATAAAAATCCTGACTTCTTTAATTTGGTCCATGTTTTATATAGTCCCTTCTAAAGGATACGGTTTCTTGGGTGTTGGAAAACTTCTTTATAGAAAATAGAAAGTATATGTCCATGTTTTGACATAGCCCTATGTGAAGGTTCCGCTACATTTTCGGTATTTTCAAGGACTTAGAATCAATTTCCAATCGAAGTGGCTATACATTGACCTGGTCCTTGGTGGGTAAAATAATTATTTGCCGAGAATTGTTAGTTCATGTTTTCCCCATTTAAAAATCCAGACCCCATTATAGGCTTTCTGATGGTCCTTGGCTCATTTTTATACCGAAGTGGCATTAATTTGGTATCTTGACTACTTCGCAAGAGAGGTCCTAGAATCAATTTCCAATCGAAGTAGATGTAATTTAATTTTAAAAGTTGAACTGTGTATTAAAATTGTCATTCCGAATGCAACGCATCGAAATATTCACCGGAGACCCCTTGATCAGAATAAAATTCTATGTCGATTTGCGCATGTCCGTCTGTCTGTTAAAATCACGATAGAGATCGCAATATTTAAGATACAGCTATGGAATTTTGCACAGATATTGCTAGTACTCCAAAGATGTTCGGTATTGCAAATGGGATATATCGGCCCAGGTTTTGGTGTAACCCCATATAACTGTACCTCCCAGTATTTGGTATTTTGGCGATTTTGGACACGTTTTCCAACCGAAGTTGGTATTTTGGGTTCTCATTGTGTAACACACCTCCGTACCAAAAATTATTAATATTGTCACAAGTTTCAGGGTAGCCCCCCCATGTAACGGTACCTCCTAATATACAGTATTCGGGATTTTGGACACATTTTCCAACCGAATTGGCCGTAATTTCATATTTTGGTTTCCCATTGAATAACACATCTCTGTGCGAAAAAATATTAATATTGACACAAGTTTCAGGGTAGCCCCCAAATAAAGGTACCTCCCAATATTCGGAATTTTGGTGATTTTGGACTTTTTTCCAAACGAATTGGCTGTAATTTGATATTTTGGGTTCTCATTGTGTAACACACCTCCATAGCAACAATTATTAATATTGACGCAAGTTTCAGGGTAGCCCCCCCATGTAACGGTACCCCATAATATTCGGAATTTTGGGAAGTTTGGACACGGTTTCCAACTGGGTTCTGATTGTGTAACACATATCCTTACCCAAAAATTATTGATATTGACCTAGGTTTCAGGGTATCTTCTCATATAACGGCACACCCCAATATTAGGTATTTCGGGGTTTTTCGACAGTTTTTTCAACCGAATTGTTTGTTATTTGGTATTTTGGATTCTCATTGAATCGAGCCCCACCACAGATATTTTGAGAATTGTAATCACTTTTTTCTTACGTATTTTTCGGTATGTTTAAGGTCCTATCGTAACATAAGCTTTCACCTAGGAGCCCCATTAATTTTAGATACATTGATTGTGATCCAACTGACGGAGGGTATAAAAAGTTCGGCCGAGCCGTACTTAAAAAATGGTCTCTCATTTTGGCAGAACCTGTAATCTGTAACTTCCTTTTCTCAGGCCCCATATAATGAACCCTTGCTATTGGGAATATGCAGCTCCTGTTATATTTTTTTATTTACAAAAAAATTCGCCCCTAACGAAGTTTTTCTTTGTTATTTTTATTTTCACAGTCACATGTTGTTGTTTTCGTTATTTGTAACTTGTTTACATCGTGCGAGAGCTAAATTTAAGGTGTGGGCGAGGATATTTTACTCACCTCCAGGGGCATGTTTGAGCAAAATAACTTGTCTCTCTGGATGGGGTTTTCAAACATTTACTGTTTTATATGTGAATTAGTTCGGCGTTCTCTCACCTTTTGTCCGGTCAATAGTTATGCGCATGGTATTTTCAACTCTCTTCCCCACCTACCCACCAACTCTCTCTCTCCCTCTGTAGCATGCACCTTACAAATTGTTGCTTTATTAAACACGAGTTTTTCTTCGTTTCTTTTTTGCCTATCATTCTATTACGTCGTGTTTTAACTATTAACGTGTCTTTTTTGTGTTTGTCAGGATGAGTGAAGGAAGCAAGCAAACATGCTTCGTATGTTGTACACAACATGTTCATGCTCCAACAGCAGCGTCAACATGATACACATGTTGTTGCTTCTCGCCTTTGTATGTGTGTGTGGGGGAGGGTTCCTATTTTAGCTATTTTATTATTATATTTTTTTGTTTTGATCTGATTTTGTTTTGAGTGGTTATTTGGCGTTAGCACGCGCACATGATGTGGCATGACAAGTTATTTTCCGTTTGTTTTGGTCTTTTCGCTCTCTGTCTCTCTTTCTCTCTCACCCACTCCGGTTTTTCCCAGGCAGTGAATCCTTAGTTGTTCGGTATACACATGTCTTGTTTACTGTGCTCGCTTCGTTTCGTCCCCTGGCCCATTGACTTCGCTTTAACGTGCCGATGTTTGCCGTTGTTGTTGTCGTCGTCGTTGTCGTCGTTGCTGCTGCTGTTGGTGTTGTCGTTAGCACTCACGTGTATTTGTTGTTTTCATTCAAGCATTAAGGACCTGTTTTTTCTGTTGCTGTCGTATTTTTTTGTCTTTGCCATCTTCATTGAATGTTGTTACTTCCCGTTTCCTTTGTAACGTTTCTTTTTTTCTGTTTCTCTCTCGTTTCGTTTGCAATTTTTGTATCGCATTTTATTTGCCCAAGAAGAGGAAGCAATCCTGTTCTTCGGCTAAGGCAAATTTTCAACAACAAAATGCTGTTCTGGATTATAGACTGGAAGTGTAGTGAGGTGTGTTTGTGTGTGTGTGTATGTGTGACTCTAGTAAATGTTTACAAAATACCAAAGGTTATTAAAAGGTTACAAATAGGCTCAGAGCTCATTATTCTCAACTTAAATGGATGCTGTTTACATTGAACATTTTTGCAAGGAATGAAGCTTAATGATGCAGCGAAATCGGAAGCTTAAGAAAAAACGGAGGATTTATTTTTAGGAAAAAATCCTCAGGGGTGTGATACTCTTTTTTTCTCTGTAGAAGAAAAAGTTGTTGAAGGTACCTCAAAAATGTTTAGTCTGTTCCCGTACTGCAAGAATCTACTAATTTTTACTATTTTTTTCCGATACCATAAAGGAACAATTTTTTATCGTAGTAAAATATTGTACATTCTTGTAGTATCTGGAACTGACCAATTATTTCAATATCCACACATTAATATGTCAGAGAGATCCTAAAAAATATATTCTTAAAAAACCACCTTTAAAGGTCGGATAGTTCCTCAAATGATATTCTTTAAAGGTCCTTATTTATATTTCCGATAGTTCCTCATAAATACTTACAAAAATATTCTTAAAATTTCCCAAAAAAATAAAATAAATAAATAAACAATTTTTCGTATAGGTCCCTATTTTGACATAGCCTTATGTCGAGGTTCCGGCACATTTTCGGCATTTCCAAAGACCTAGAATCAAATTCCAAATGAAGTGGCTGTAATTTGACCTACCCGCAGATAGTTGTTAGTATAAGTCCATGTTTTCCCCATATAAAAATCCGCTTGAAAGTCATTTTCATATCGAAGTGGCTTGAATTTGGTACTACAAGATCTTGGACTTCTTCGCAATAACAAAAATCATTATAGGTTTATGTATTGTCATTTCACATCATTTTTGGTATTTTTATGGTTATGTGTCGCATTTTTCCGAACAAGTGCTGGTAATTTGTCATTCCGAGATGTTGGAAGATATAGAACTTCTTTGCAAAAATAATCAATATTCATACATATGTAGGTCTATCTTTTAGGCAGAATCTGTAATGTGGTACTTCATTTTCTCCGATCCCATATAAAGAAATTTAGGTATTGTGAATGTTCCGGCTCCTGTTGTCTGATGGTCTGAATTTTTTTTTTTAAATCCACGCTTGAAGGTCTAATAGTCCATCCAAAAATTATACTTTAAAAATCCACGCTTGAAGGTCTAATAGTCCCTCCAAAAATTATTCTTTAAAAATCAACGCTTGAAAGTCTATTAGTCCCTTCAAAAAAAAATTTTCTTTTAAAACTCACCTTTAAAGGTCTGATAGTTCCTCCGAAAATTATTCCATTAAAAATCAAAAAAAAAATCCCTTTGATGTTCGGTTAGGGATCTCTCCAAAAATTATTCCCTTATTAAAAATCTAAGCTTGAAGGTCTAATCGTCGCTCCTAATTTGTTTTCTTTAAAATTCCACGCTTGAGGCCTGAAAGTCTCTCCAAATCCGCACTTAAAGGTCTGAAAATTCGGTCTGATAGTTCCTCCAAAAAATATTCTTTAAACTCCCATCTTTAAAGGTTTTATAGTCCCTCCGAAAATTTCTTCTTTAAAAATGAAGGTCTGATAGTCCCACCGAAGGCTATTCTTGAAAATTGTCAAAATCCCTCCGATTTTTTCTTTAAAAAACCAGCCTAGAAGGTCGGTTATGGATCTCTCCGAAAATTATTCCTTAATTAAAAATCTAAGCTTGAAGGTCTAATAGTCACACCCAATTTGTTTTCTTTTAAAATCCACACTTGAAGGTCGGATGGTGCATTCGAAAATCATTATTTTAAAATCCAGACTTAAAGGTCGGGCTTAAGGTCTAAAGATACCTCAAATATATCCTATATAAATCCACGTTCATTGTGTCGATAATTCTAGGTCCGTTCATAGGTCCGATATTTCTTCAAAGTACCGGTCTAAAGGTACCTCATATATATCCTATATAAATCTAAATAAATATCGTTCTTAGGTCCGATATTTCCAAGTTCGTTCATAGGTCCGACATTTCTTCAAAGTACAGTAAAAATATCCACGCTTGAAGGTCTGATACGGATCTCTCCGAAAATTATTCTGATAGATCTATTAAATTATTTTTTAAAAATCCGATATTAAAAATATGACCGTTCTTAAAAAGAATATTCTTTAAAAATCCACTCTTATTGGGCCATTAGTTCTTCAAAAAATATTTTTGTAAATCTACGATTATGTCCTATAGGTACCTCAAATATATCCTTTATAAATTCACGTTGATAGGTCCGATATATCTTGAGAAAATATTATTTCAAAATCCACACTACAATGTCTAAATGTACCTTAAAAACATATTCTTTAAAAATCGACGCTTATAGATCCAATAGTTCTTGGAACAAAAATCTATACAAATCCATGCTTATAGCTCTGAGAGTTCATTCGAAAAATTCGTCCTTATCGATCCGATAGTTCTTCTAAAAATATTCCTAAAAAACACAAGGAATTCCACTTGAAAGTCCCTTCACGTAGAAAAAAATACTCGGGAAGGCCTGAGAATTTTCCTTAGGCCTCCAAAAGTTCTCAGATGATTCTGGGGTCCTGAAAATTAAACTCAAAATGCCTTAGGTTGCCAGAGAAAAAAATCTGGAAGGCTGCAAAAGTCCTTCAAAAATTTTTTTATCTCTGTTAGTTTCTCCAAAATATTCTTTCCAGTCCCAGCTCTAATAATCTCGCTGCTATGGATCCTGAATAATAAGTTTCTTATTAAAAAAACCTGTTCTCAACCAGCCTAAGTCACTGAATATCAATGATTTTCCGAGATATTTTCCCATGGACAAATAAGTCCTGTAGAGGATTAGAAATTCTTTAATTTTTTATTTTGATGTCTCATATCTGAGAACATGCGGGATTATGTCCTGATGTTTTTCTTACATAAAAAATGTTCTAAGACGGCCTAAAGTCACTGAATGCCTTATGGTGGGCGGAGGTATTTTCATATAAAGAAATAAGTCCTGTAGGAGGATTTAAAAAGACTTTCAATTTTTTACAGACCCAACTCCGATAATCTCACAGTTAGGGTCCTGAAAATGTCTTTCTTATATAAAAAAATGTTCTTAGGCAGCCTAAAGCCATTGTGTCCTTAGGACCAGGACCTCAACGTTCAGATAAATTTTTTATAGACAAAATAATTTTTAGGGATTTTGAGTATTCTTTTTCCTTGAGTGATTTTTGGTCAAAAATAAAAAAGTCCTCTGAGGGCCTTTTTTTGAAAAAAATAATTGTAGGGTTTCTCAGGGAAAAATACCTAAGGAGGATTTTTTTTCTTAAGGTCCTATGTGTTCTTAACTAGAAAAAAATACTAAAAAAAGAATTCAGAAGGTACAGAGGGTTTTTCCTTATAGAAAGCTGCCCTCTGAGGGCCTGAGTATTTGTTTTCTTAAATATGTTTTGTGCTTGTCCTTTGGACCTGCAAAAACAGGTGTGGGACACGAATATTTTTTTTCTTTTGGAAAAAGTCCTCAGAGAATTTGATGAGTTTTTTTTTTAAAAAATCCTCAGGGGCCAGATGATTTATTTATTTTATTTTTTATAGAAACATCATTTTTCGCATATCTGAGGATATTTTTTGCAGTCCATCTTTTGTTGCAACATTTTTGCATTTTCTTGTAGCATAATTTCTTGCCATAGCCCTAGAAATTACTTTTAAGCAAACAACAAATATCCAGGTCCCTATACAAACAACAACAAACAAAATGTGCACGTATGTATGCAATGCAAGTCAAGTCATGCTAGCCTGTCTGCCTGCCTACGTTACGCCTAGCCTTACACCTTTTGTATGGGGTTTACTGCTGTTGTTGTTGTTGTTCTTTGTATACCCTAAAACAGACAGGCATTGACATTTGTCGATTACAGCATGTTCAGGTGTGCTCCTGTGCACACGGAAGAGTGTTGTTATTGTTTTGGTTTCTTTCTCTCTGCGAGTTACAATGTTTGGGTTGACGACTCCTTGGGAGTAATAGAGAGAGATAACACAACAATAATGTTTGGCCTACGAGAGTTACTAACCACTATAACTTGAATTGTTTGCATATTTCCTTTTTGTTGTTTTTGTTATCACAATTCGTTGTTGTTGTTGCTTGGGTTGTTTGCTTGGTTCGTTCCTGCTCATTCATTATTATGTACACACATTGCTAGCTGTTGGTGTTGTAGTTGTTGCTTTACTATCATTGCCCACAACGTGCAAGGCATTTGTCTGCAAAAAGAAAAACAAAACAACAACAGCAACACCACAAAGCCAGTTCTTTTGTAACAAACAATGTACCCGGCTCCTCCAGCTTCGTACCGATGAGGGACGACCACGAGCACACGACATTGCTTCGTTGTTGAAAATTGTTTTCCGATAAATATTTTGTATTTCTACAAAGCTTGATTGCTTCTGGTTGCATGTGTGTGTGAGTGCGTGTCGTTGTGTGATTAAAATGTGCGTTGTGTGTATGTCTCCTCTTCCTGCTTCTTCTTCCACAGCTTATCACTTGCTTGTCCTTTTTATCACTGGTATTCGCAGCAACATCCCCATAATCGCCACAAATTGCCAGCAGTGTGGCATGTGGGCCTACCCAAAAACAACAACGTGTTGTTTTTGTTATTCAAACAAAAAAAACAAACAAAACACAACTTGTTTATCTGCTCTTTTGTTTTGACGCCTATTTTCTGTTAATTCCCAAAATGATTAAGTGAGAGGAAAATTCAAAGAGAACCCTGAAGAGAGACATACAGCGAGAGGATTAATCGCTGCCGTCAGGGAAACCTGTTTCACAGGTTGTATATTTTCTTCCTTCTTCCGTTTTGAAAGGGAGGATACACCAACTCTCTCTTTCTCATTTCGAGACCCTCTCCCACTGTCTGTATTGTGTATATTGTTTTTGTTTTGTTATACGAATCTTGAGCTAGGAATACATTTCTAAAAATAACTTTAATACCAATTCTGTTGTTTACATTCGCCTGATTCCGCCTGTTCCAACAAAAGCACACCATGTTATTGTTGCTGTTGTTGTTGTAATTATAGTTACTGTGATATTTTTTGGTGTTAAATTAATTACCAATAAAGAAAACATGCCATAAAATCGACACCCACCCTCGAAACTCATTGCAAAGAGCCTATACCAATCACTGTTCAGCCTTGTCCAACACCACTCCATAGATAAGGAGGGGAGGAGGAGGACAAAGCGAAAAAGGGTGATAAAAATTATCGATAAAGGATAGACTTCCACCCGGACATAATTTTATATGAACATACAACCATATTTCTCTTCGCTGCCACTCTCATCCTGAACCAGACATTTTTCGATAATTAAATTTAATTACACTTAGTGATTATTTCTTTATTTCATGTGACAGAAAAGGGGATGTGGAGGATTTTTTATTAAAAAAAAAAGATACCTCAGTAAGAACTGAGGATATTTTTCTGTAGCAAAAGCATTCCTCAAAACAGAAGACCTGAATATTTTTTTTTTTTTTTTAAAGGTGGGACCTGTGATTTTTTCTATAGAAAAAGCAATCATCGGTGGGGACCTGATATAGAAAAAGCAATCGTCAGGTTGGGAGCTGACGATTTTTTTTCTATAGAAAAAAAACAATCGTCATGTTGGGACCTGACGAATTATTTTCTATAGAAAAAAATCGTCAGATTGGGACCTGACGAATTTTTTTTTTCTATAGAAAAAAAATACAATCGTCAGATTGGGCCCTGACGATTTTTTTTCTATAGAAAAAAAAACAGTCGTCAGATAGGGACCTGACGAATTTTTTCTATAACAAAAAAAACAATCGTCAGATTGAGACCTGACGGGACCTGACGAATTTTTTCAAAAAAAAAAAAAAAGGAATCGTCAGGTTGGGCCCTGACGAATTTGTTCAATACAAATCAGTAAGGAAAGTAGTAAAGTCAGACTGCGCCGACTATATAATACCCTTTACCACTTTCGGTATATTCTACATATGTAGAATATATCTAAACCGATTTCAGGGAAACTTGCCAGAGACTAATTTATATTACATCAGTACGTTGTGTCAATCGGCCTAGATATGGATATTTTCACGAAGCTTAGCAACATCAGAAAGATATATAGGGACTTTGGTGCAACATTTACATAAAATCGGACGAAAATATATATGGGAGCTATATCTAAATCTGAACCGATTTTCACGAAACTTTGCACACATTATTATAGACGCAATTCAGTACGCTATGCCAAATTTCGTGCAAATCGAAGGATATAAAGAGACTTTGGTTCACCATTTACATAAAATCGGACGAAAATATATATGGAAGATATATTTAAATCTGAACCGATTTTTAGTAAACTTCACACACATCATTCTAGTATCAATTCAGTACGCTATGTCAAATTTCGTGGAAATCGAAGGATATATAGAGACTTTGGTGCACCATTTACATTAAATCGGACGAAAATATATATGGAAGATATATCTAAATCTGGACCGATTTCCAGGAAACTTAACACACATCATTCTAGACCTTATTAATTACGTTGTGCCAAATTTCGTGCATATCGAAAGATATTTAAGGACTTTGGCGCACCATTTACCTTAAATCGGACGAAAATATATATGGGAGCTATATCTAAATCTGAACCGATTTTCAGGAAACTTCACACACATCATTCTAGACCTAATTAATTACGCTGTGCCAAATTTCGTGCAAATCGAACGATATGTAGGGACATTGGTGCACCATTTACCATTAAATCGGACGAAAATATGTATGGGAACTACATATATCTAAATCTGGACCGATTTTTCCCAATTTAAATAGGGTTCGTCCTTGGGCCAAATAAGTGACTTATGCCAAATTTCATCCAATTCGATTCATAAATTCGACCTGTACTTTGTTTACAATTTAACAAGGACAGACAGACGGACGGACGGACATGCATAAATCGACTTAAAAAGTGATTCTATGCATATTCTAAAGAGGAACCATGTGTCTATCTCGTTTCCTTTTGCCTGTTACAAACATATGCACGAATACATAATACCCTGTACCACAGTGTCGTGGAGGGTATGAAAATGCAATCGTCAGGTTGGGACCCCCAATCGTACCTAGTTTCCCAACTAAGTAACAAATGTCGGCATTTGGTTTGTTGTGATCTTGGCAGAGGTGGGAAAGAAACGAAATAAAGTTACTGTAATTTTTTCTCAAGTGCGCTTCAAAAATTCCGAACAGAAAAAAATTTCCATCACATGAAAAGTGAAACATTTACACGAACAATCATGTTTTTGTTAAGATTTCCTTTTGACAAGTTCCATCAAAAAAAAAGACGCCCACTTGAAGTTTGATTTGAGTTGTTGTTGTGGAGGTTGAAAACAAAAGACACTTAACAAAAAGTCTTCCAAAATATAAAAATCAACCCCTATTCTTTTGGAAATTAGGAATTTTTTGTGGTGATTTTTTTTTCAACATTGCAAATTTTATTTCAGACATCCCTTTTAAAATTGCAAAACCGAACCCTTTTCGTCGATTTGAATACTTCAAACTTTTTTAAAGGTTCCTTTTTTTGATATTTTGTTTACCTACTTTTGGTGTTGTTGCTGTTGTTGTGATATCGCTTTCCAATATCTTCCCTTTGAAAAACCGAAGTTCCGCAAAAAATAAGGCACAAATGAAAGTGAAATGTTAATACGAATCCTTTCAGTATTTCTTGTCGAACGTTTTTTGTGTTAGAGGTTTTCTACCCAAAATGGCTTTTTATCACAAAACCCGCAGTTTTTGCCTTTTTCAATTTTTGTTTGTTCTGTTTTTCTATATTTCTTGGTTTGCCTTTGCTTTACATTCTTGTCCCAGTCTATTGTTGTTGGGTTGTGGATATAATCAGAAAAAATCCAGCAAATACATAGCTCTGATAGACCTTGAAAAAATAATCCTCAGATCCCCAGAGGACTGTTTTTTCTGTAGAAAAAAAATTTCAAAGGTCCACAGGATTTTTTCTATAGAAAAAAATTTGTCAGGCTCGCCTGAGGATTGCTTTTTTCCATAGAAAAAAAATGCGTCAGGCTTGCCTGAGGATAGGTTTTTTTCTATAGAAAAAAATTCGTCAGGCTCGCCTAAGGATTGATTTTTTTCTATAGGAAAAAATAGTCAAGCTCGCCTGAGAATTGCTTTTTTTTCTATAGAAAAAAATTCGTCAGGCTCGCCTGAGGATAGATTTTTCTCTAAAAAAAATTCGTCAGGCTCTCTGGTTGATTGATTTTTTTCTATAGAAAAAATTCGTCAGGCTCGCCTGAGGGTTGTTTTTTTCTATAGAAAAAAATTCGCCAGGCTCGCCTGAGGGTTGTTTTTTTTTCTATAGAAATAAAATTCGTCAGGCTCGCCTGAGGATTGTTTTTTTTCTATAGAAAAAAAATCGTCAGGCTCGCCTGAGGATTGATTTTTTTCTATAGAAAAAAAATTGTCAGGCTCGCCTGAGGATTGCTTTTTTTTATATAGAAAAAATTCGTCAGGTTCGTCTGAGGATTGCTTTTTTTCTATAGAAAAAAATCGTCAGGGGAGCCTGAGGATTGTTTTTTTTCTATAGAAAAAAATTCGTCAGGCTCGCCTGAGGGTTGTTTTTTTTTCTATAGAAAAAATTGCCTGAGAAAAAATTCTATTTTTTTACTATAGAAAAAAATTTCCAGATAAAAACCCCAGACATTTTAAAAAAAGAAACTTCTGACTATTGAATAACCTTCTCGAAAAAGGGAAAGTCTAGAAGAAATCACTTCGCATTCGAATTCCGCACAAACAAGCAATGATAATTGCAAAAAATATTTGTTGTTGTTGTTTTATGAGACTAAAAATAGATTCATGTTTTTTTATTAAAATGTTTACAGCCAACGCAGGCAGTCATTTAGTCAGTCAATGGCATATGTTTATGTTTTCTGGATACTATTTTGATTTTTGATTCTCTCTCTTTCTTTAATATCTACTGCTCCCCCCTCGACAGAACGATGTCAGAAACTTCTCAAGCTCCTGGGGAAATAAAGCGTGCAAAAAATGCATAAAAATATCCAACAATCCGAATAGTCCATAAATGGGGGGACAATTGTTGTATAAGTCAAATACCCCTATACGGGAGATAGAGAGAGAGAGAGTGAGCACCAAATGCACACACATATAAACAACGAGTATTATTATTAACAAAACGCCCCAACGTGCAGTTGCAGATAATTGAAAATACAAAACAGCAACAACAACCACAATGCCATCATAACATGATTTCTTTTCTTGTTTGTACAAACCACTGAAGCTCTCTCGGTCTACGTGAGAGCGCACATAAACATGTGGAGAGCCCCAAAAAAAAATTGCATGCATTTCCATTGCTTGTCTACAGTGGGGATAAATCATGCTCTATCAAACACACACACACACACACTCTTTTCATCTCACTCTCCCCATGCAGTCATGTTTTCACGATGAGAGTCATGTGCCAATGTGCGCCGAACTGGATGACTGACATTTATTTGCTGCTGTCGCCGCCGCCAACGTTTGTTGTTGTCTTCTGTGTTCAATTCGGTTGTTGTTATTGTTTTTTTATTTAACGCGAACAAAGCAAAACACACAACACAGCCACAGCAGCAACTCACTCAGCCGAACAACAACGAACCATCATAATAACAACAACAGCAACAACGCAAAAAATTAAAATGAAATAAGAAACAAAACAACACAACAGGCAAATACAAAATATCCAGGGTTTTTAATGACGATGAATAATAGCCGACTCCGCCGTAGCCGACCGACCAACCAACCGAACGAACGAACGATGACAATGTGAATAACATGGGGAGAACAAAACAAACAACAACATTAATAACTACCTCTCTGTAGTGTAGTTGTTGTTGGATATAGTCATCATGAGGTTAGTGGTCGAGTGAGAGAGAGAGTGTGTGTTTTTACTACTATTGTATGCCAGAAGAGAAGCAGCTTAACAATAACAACAATGCAATCATGCACAAGCACTCAGTGGCAAACATTTGAAACGAGAAAAAAAATAAATAATTGGGTATCTGTGGGTAAAGTGGGCACAGTGTTTTGGGAAACTAAAGTGATGTTTGTTATTATTATTAAAAATTCCTATTATTGTATAATATTGTAAATTCTTTTCAATGTACAATGAGTCACAGTAAAATGTATTCAATGTACACCTAAGTCTGTTTTACACGGTAGATTGGTTCCAGAAGAAGCCGTGAAAAAAAGGGAATTCCCCTAAATTAGTGCTATTTACATTTGCTTTGACCAGTAAAAATTGTTTGTAGGCACTAAAGGGGAATTCACTTAAATCTTTAAGCTAGTGTTCGCAAACTATCGATACTATCGATGGTTTCAGACTTTTTTCTTTCATAAATACTTTTTTGTGATATGAACATACTTCGCAAAAGTTAAATTTGACAAAAAAAAATTAAGTACATAAAATTTCAAATCGTGCTAAATGGAATAAAATCGTCTAAAAAAATTAAAAATATTTAATTTTCAAACCGTGTTATATCAAAACCGTGTACAAAAAGACCGTGTAAAAACAGACTTAGGTGTATTCCTATTTTCTAATATGAATTGTTAATCAATGAATTAAATTTTATTCTCTTTTAATATGTGAATATGAATATCTAAACTTAAAATGAATGCAATAAAATAAAAAAAATATTTATGTGAATTCAATATAAAAAATAATGATTGTTAAACAAAAGCAGTTGGAACCTCAAAGTGAAAGATATTTAAGACAACAGTTTTTTTACCAAACGAATTTTTGGATGGTTAATACTTAGTTTAACTCTAGTTTAGTAAAAACGATCAGATTTTTCAGAAAAATTTTTTTCAGATGTATATATTTTTACCCTAATTTTGAGAATATCTTTTTGGTTTGGGGGACGTACCCGGTTACCTGGTTTTTTGACCAGGAAGTTCGGGTACCGGTACTCGGTTCTACAGATAATGTTATATAAATTTTTTAAAGCTTATAAAAATACCTTTCCATTGAGTGGTGATATGATCCACAACATACATATATAGCCACCTATCACACAATTTTGGAAAGGATCGAATTCGTTGCGTGAACCATCAGCAGGCTCGCCTTTATATGCCTTCTGAGCAGCGGCATCCTCATCCACTCTCACAACATAACCTAGCCAACGTAGTCGTAGCAGGTCGATACGTCTGACTATGGTTCATTCGACGGCGATATTCACCATTGACGCAAATCGGCACATAGATCTTTCGGATAAATCTTTTTCTTACTTTTTGTTAAAACGGAATATTCGATCCAACAGATCAGCTATTGCAATATAAAAAGGGGTTATATGGGGACCACCCCTAAAAAGGGGGCAAATATTTATAATTTTTGTGAGGGAGATTTGTTGCCATATACGACTACAAAATACCAAATTTCTGCGAATTCGGTTTGAAAAACGCGTTTTCGTTTGAAAACCCCCAGCCAAGAACCCTAAAATACCGAAAATTGGGGGGTATCCTTATATGGAGCTACCGGTAAAAATTGGACTTATATTTATAATTTTTGATGTAGAGAGTTGCTACCCAATAAGAACCCATTCTACCAAATTTCAGCGAATTTGGTTGAAAAACGCGCCTAAAACCCCCGAAATATCCCAAATTCGGGGGTAACGTTATATGGGAGCTACCAGAAAAAATAGACCGATATTTTTAATTTTTAGTGGAGATATTTTCTAACCCAATGAGAACTCAAAGTACTAAATTACAACCAATTCGAGCGATAAGTTCGGTCAAAACCCCCAAAAACTGAAATTAGGGGGATACTGTTCTATAATGGCTAACAGAAAAATTGGACCTATATTTGTAATTTTTGGTAGAAATATTTGGTACCCGATAGAAACCCAATGTACCAGCAAATTTGTTTGAAAAACGTGCTTGAGAACCCCAAAACATTGTAAATTGGGGGTACCCTTATATGGGGGCTACCGGGAAAAATGTACTTATATTTATGATTTTTAGTGAAGAGATTTACTACCCCATAAGAACTCAGAGTACTAAATTACAGCCAATTCGGACAAAAAATGCGGTCAAAATCCCTTAAAAATTTAAAATTGGGGAATACTTTTATATGAGGCCTACCTGAAAAAATGGACAGATATTTTTAATTTTTGGTGGAGAGGTTTACTACCCAATAAGAACCCAATGTACCAAATTTTAGCGCATTCTCAAGAACGCACGCTCAAGAACCCCAAAATACCAAAAATTGGAGGGTACCCATATATGGGGGCTACCGGAAAAAAATTGACTTACCTTTAAAAGTGGAGTTTTAGTGGAGAAATTTGCTACCCAATAAGAATCCAATGTACCATATTTTAGCGAATTCGTTTGAAAACCCCGCTCAAGAACCCCAAAATACCGAAAATTTGAGGGTATCCCTATGTGGGAGCTATGCATAAAAATGGACCGATATAACCCATCTTTGAACTTAACCTGCCTGCAGACAAAAAACGAATCTATGCTAAATTTTGGCGATCTATCATAATTTGTTTAGAGACTACAGTGATTACAACAGACGGACCTGCTTAGATCGTCATAGAAATTTCCGCTGATCAAGAATATTTATATTTTTTAATTTATTTTAAAATTTATTTTTTATTATTTCCTTTAACCCATTACAAAACACTGTGCCACACTACCCATCATCTCAGTGAATAACACAGAGAGTAGCGCGTGGTTGAATTGAATTTTGCGAGCTCTCTCTCTCTTCCTCTTTGTGTGCTGTTGGCTCTCTTGTTAATGCTCCCCATCAAAATAACAAAAAAAAAAATACAAACCCTATGCTCTTTCATTGTACCAGCTGTTGTTGTTTTTGTTTGGTGTGTGGTGGCAGCGGCCGCAGCAGCAACAACGACTACGACAGCTTTCTTTATGGCTTGGCCGTCTGGTGTCATTGTAATATTTTTCAATGGTTGGTTTTTCATATTCAGTTGCGTTTTTGACGCTGCACAGTTTGCATCACGTGAGAATAAGACAAAAACACAAAGTAAAAAGCGAAATAAATAAAGAAAAAAAAAACACACAGAAAAGAAAAAAAAAGAAACGGTAACAGGCCACCAACCAACCAATCAGCCAGACAAAATTGGATTTATTTATTTGACTGGCGTTTGTGGATTACTTTAATTTTTTTGGAAATATTAAGTTTCGCGAAGATATATCAGTGAATAAAAAATAAGAAATAATTGCTTTTTCTTCGCTAAAGTAAAACGGGAACAGATAAACGAAACAAGCAAACAAATTTTTTTGTGAAACGTCAACGACATATCATCGCATCGTTCGCGTCCCTTGTCGTCCGTTGTCTTGTGATCCCCAGAAGCAATCAACCAACCACAAAAAAAAATCAAGTGAAAAGAAAATAAAAGAAAAAAATAGAAATATTTTAATAAAAAAAATCATCCAAAACAAAGGTGTGAAAAATTACATAAGAAAGTGTTGTTATTTTGTGTTCAGAATGATATCAACATGATGTGTTGTGACCCAGTGGAAGAATACAAAACCAAACAAAAAATACAAAGAAAAAATACAAAAAAAATCAAAATTCCGATTCCATGCCACAGCCAATAAGAAATTTTCGAAAAAAATAGAAGGAAAAATAAAAATTTATTTAGTTTTTTTCTTGTGTGCTTTGTGCGCTTCTACTACTACCCACCACACAGCCAACAACTACGACAACCACTATTACTGTTGCTACACACATGACAGCTATGCACACACACACACATACGGTCGTCCCCAGCTGAACACTGTGAAAAAAAGTTCAACAAAAAGTGCCAACATCACCAATATTTACATACATACAACACAGTCTTCGTCGTCGTCGTCATCCAAGCCACAACACAAATCGAAACCAAGCCAGGCAGCCTGCCAGTCAGTCAACCTAACCAGCCGAGAAGCTAGCTGGGGCTGTATGGCTGGCTCACAAGCTAGACAATATTTAGCTCAACTACAGACCGCAATGTTCAGCCAAACACATCTTCTCCTCTTTTGCAATTTTTTTTTCTGATTTAATTTTTTCTATTTTTTTTGGTTTATTTTTTGTTCAGTGTTCATTGTTTTGTTGCTGTTGCTATTTTTTGTTTTATTTTATGGGAGACCAAAGTCTTTTTTTTCTTCTCCAAGAGATAAAACAAGAGCATTAAAATGTGCTGCCCCACCTCCATCATTTAAAAAAAAAAAAAAAAACAACAACAGATAATCTCTCTTTATGCCTTGGCTCCAATTTTCAATTCTCTCCCTCGCCCGTACTCTCTTTGTGGTTACGCATTATTAATTATTGTTATTTTTGAATTATTAATATCAGCATAACTGTTTCCTCGCACTATCTCTCCCCCCTCACCACATTTTTAATTTGCAATAACTCAGTCTCTCCCTCTCGAAATAATCAAAAACAAAGCCGTCTCTTTTTTCTGGCACTCACGCCCCAAAAACAGCAAAACAACAACAGCAGTCCCACCAAACAACCATATCAACAACAACAAATCTTATTGGATCATTTTGTGTTTGTGCAAGCACGTTCCTTGCTGTTTTTATTTATTTGTTCTCTCTTGTTTGCCCTCTTCTTCTCCAAACTCTCTTTATCTCATGTGATATTCATTTGGTTGTTGTTGTTGTTAATTGTGACTGTTGTTCTGTTATTTTCATGTTCATTCACTACCACCATTGCGCCAACCAACGAGCACCACTAATAGCACGAGTAATTCGTTTGAACGATGACAATTTTTATCGTGTCAGCGTCGGCTGCTCTGCTATTATTATTCGGTGCTGTGTGTTGTTATTGTGATGAGTTTCTATCTCTCCTCTTGTTGATTTTTGTTTTGCATCTCTCGCTCTCATCGGCACGATGTGTTCCTGTTGTTTATGAGGATTCAGGCAAAGTGCGTGCACCACATATATTTTATATGGCATATACAGATAATTCGATGGAAAAAGTGTTGCCAAAGAAGTCAGTATACTTAATATTAATAGCAATGGAGATTCAAATTGAAACTGTGAAACGAATTATGTTGAAAAGTGTGGATAAAACTATTTGAAGTGTTCATATACCGTAAAAAGTAAATCTATACCGAAAAAGCTTTTTTTCAAGGAATTTTTTAAAAAATATATGTTGGAAATGTTGCACATTATAAATGATCCCGGTGGAAAATCGTATGAACTATAAGACGGATACGGAATACTGAGCACAAATATACGGAGACATTATTGGGAAAAGCACAAAAGAGAGTTAGTTGAGCAAGTCAATTCAATGAGTGTAAAAGTGTAAAAGAAGCTTAAAATATAACTAGAAAAAAAATTTGTTAATATATTTATGTAATATTCACTTTGTTACACTTTTGTGCAGTGATGTTCATGACTTATAATTGTGGCCGATTAGAGGTCAACAACACTTCTTTGTTACACTAACATATATTCCTAATACAAATATTCAGTACAGCCCATCTAATTACTTCTTCAGATTCCCTTCGCCGTGAGTTGTGATGTTCGGCTTATAATTGTGGCCTATAGATCGAATAAAAAAAAACACAAAAAATTAAGTTTTTTGTCCACTTCATCCCAAAATTATTATGCGATCATCACCGAAAATTTCAATGCGATCAGCGCTATATTTCCGGCCTCTAGTGTGGTAATGGGCTACTAAATATTATTTGAGTATGTAAGCACCTATAAATATGTAGGTGTAACTCCCACATCTGAGTACATACGACCACGTAATTGGTAACTATTTAATGGTCCTTTTGGATGTACAACTTTTCTAACTTTTCGGATCCATGTCCTTCAGGGGCAAATAGAATAAAAATTTTCTAATTTTTCATACAAAAGTAAGGGCCCATTTGACCTGCTAAATATTGGCCAATCTTTATCAAAACAGTCATGCTCATTCTTTAGCCCGATCCCGTTCTCCATGTTCGGGCCATAATTTCGACCTCCGGAGCGACCAGAAAAACGGACAAAAATTAAGTATTTGGTCCATTTCATCCCCTAAATATTAACCGATCTTTACCAAAAACAATAGGGGTCTTCATTGGCCAGTACCCATCCCAATATTTCGCGGCTGCACAAAGCTATAATACCCTGACAACATAGTTGCACGCGGAAGTACCTTTACAAGGCCGCCCTTGTATCTGAAGTTGGGCTGACTTTTATAAAATATCCATAGGAAGTATGGACTTTTTCGGTATGGTAATTATACCCATATTGCCTTGGGGAATTTTTAAAGGTAAAGTCCGTGCGGAACTTTGGAAACCTTTACCTCGGGAATGTCAAAAAAATCATTGTAATCAGGGCTCTGTGCCAAAAATTTCAAAACTATCTGGTACCGAGCCTATTCCAGAGGTTTCGTTACTGTTATATACGGGATCTAACTAAATTTTAAAAAAGATTGATTATTGGGGAGAAAATTACATCAATTTTGGTTTTAAAACTTGTAAAAATTTTTTACAGTACCGTGAATTGGTATTGTATTGGTATCTTTAGATGGACGAAGAGGAAAATATTCTCCATTAGGAAAAAGGCCTAAAGATGCACCTACATATACATTATCTTCTTTGAAGAAAACGATGTGTCTTTTATGTCGAATACCACAAAAAAATATTGTGGAAAGAAGACCTAGGACTCGTAGATTGGACTCTACTCTTCTATAATGATCGTGACCAAAAGCTCTTCCTTGGGGATAGCCTGGATCACTCATATGAATTAGAAGATCTATGTCTATTATGTGGCGAAGACCTAGAACTCGTCTGTGTCGAACTTCTATAGGTAGAAAACTTTTATTGGGTATCTATCAGAGCTCCTAATTACCTTTTCTAAACACTACATCTGATCAGTGTAAATTTGCCCAAACATCAAGAATGACGTTCCTGGTGAAGTATACCAATAATTCCTTAACAAATAAGTCTTAGAGATCTTACTCTCTGAAGAAGTACTACAGATTCTCCTTTCTGAAAATAACCAAAAGGTTCTTCTCTATGAAGAATACCTAAAACTGTTCAAGAAGACCTACATATTTGATCAGCGTTATGTGACCATATACAATCCTAAGAATACCTAAATCCGACTTGAAGATCCTCATTGATAAATACATATCTATATATTCTGCTTCCTCTGAAAAAAAATCCAGAAGTTTCCTCTATGAATAAAAGTTCGAGCTACTCCTCTATTGAGAAGACTTAAACTTCCACGATGGTAGGGCCTACAGCCTACCAAAGGTCAATAAAAAAGAATAGTTCCCGCTCTCTTCAATGACTACATGAGCGAGGAATTTCCCCTTAAAAACACCCAAATGTGTGCAATATTATGCACATTGATGAAATTCGTTCTTGCCAATCGGCAAATCAAGCAAATCGGCGGAAGTACTTCTTACCTTTGAATTATTTTTATATGAGGTGTTAGATTGCCTCCTTAAGCAACATTTACGATAGAAAATGTCCCCCACTTTGAAAGAGGCGGCTAGAGTCGTTCAACAATGAAACAGGCCTAGAACATATTCGAAAGCAACCATACGAACCATCACCCTGTGGATAAGCATCCACCATCTTGGCATGCCAGAAAGGACCTTCATGATCTGCAGAGAGTTATAGAGGTCGAAGTGCACCTTTATACCAACATATCTATGTCCAATGCTGGATCGTATTTACATCGAACCACCCCTT
Organism: Musca vetustissima; assembly: GCF_032173495.1. Classification (NCBI taxonomy): domain Eukaryota; kingdom Metazoa; phylum Arthropoda; class Insecta; order Diptera; family Muscidae; genus Musca; species Musca vetustissima. The sequence continues at coordinate 143,339 of NW_026874624.1, forward strand.
AGACATGTCAGAAAGGACATTCGTGATCTGGAGATAGAGGTCAAAGTGCAACTCTGAATCAACAGACCTATCAGGCAGCATTTGATCGTGTTCTCACTGATGCAGTGGAAGAAACAATTCAAGAATTAAGGGTGAATACAATTCACCGAGAAACGCCGCAACCGATAGAAGTAGAAGTTTATCAGCTATTGAGGTCTGGGTGAAGTTTGCGCCTCAATTGATAACATGGTGGACCATATCTGCAAGGCATGTGGTTATGGTCCCCATGACACGCTACATCTCTTCTGCTACCAAGCAAAAGCCACTCCACCTAACCTCATCTGCACATTGGGTACAACAGTCGCAGGTCACAGCCTGGCGTTAGAAGCTGAACCAAATCAACAACTTCTCCTCTATCTAAAAATCTAAAGCGCTCTTGTGTCGAAGAATTTTTAATTTTTTTATATTAAGATGAAGTCGACCTAGAGTTCTTCTTGGTGATAGCCTAGAGCTCTTCAATGAAAGTGGAACTCCTTCTGTGATTAGCCTTAGAGCTCTTCTATGAAAGTGGAATTCCTTTTGTGATTTTTTGGAATTATTTTTTTCTGGTCCTGTCTAAAGTATTTTTTAGAGTTAGACAATCTCGAACTTTTTCTGCTCACTTCGCAAAAGGAACTAGGTCATTCATCTAGTTCATTTTAGTGAACGATGAAAACCCTGATGATCAAAAAGAACTAAGTGGACTTAATCTCGTTCACCTAGTTTCAATCGAATTCTAAAGAACTACTGAACTACTACTACAAACACCTGATTCGCCCGGCAAAAGGAATTTCATCTAGTTTCATAGTTCCATTTTGAGTTGATCGATGAGATCCCTGATGATCAATAGGAACTAAGTGAACTAGATCTCGACCATGTAGGTCAAATCGAATTCTAAGGAACTACTGAAGCAAATACCCAGAGATGTTCTATGAAAGTAGAATTCCTCCTATGAAATTGTTGGAATTCTTCCTCCCTGGTGCTTTCTAGAGGTAGGCTATCATTTTCCTGAAGCGGTTCGATATGTTTCGGATCACTCCACAAAAGGAACTTCATCTCGAACCATAGTTACTTTTAGATGAACGATGAAAACCCTGAGGGGCTAAGTAAACATGATCTCGTTCACATAGTTCAAATCGAATTCTAAAGAACTACTGAAGCACACACCTAGAGCTCTTTTATGGAAGAGGCCGCCAGGCTGTTTAGTTAGGCAATCACGTTCCTGAAGCGGTTCGATATTTTCCTGTTGTTCCGCAAAATGAGTTAGGTCATTTATCTAGTTCCATTCAAATGATCAAAGGGAACGAAGTGAACTTGATCTCGTTCACCTAGTTCGAATGATCGAATTCTAAGGAACTATTGAAGCAAACACCTAGAGCTTCATCTATTTCAAATCGAATACTAAGGAACTACTGTAGCAAACACTTAAGCTCTTCGAGGAAAGTGGAATTACTATATTTTATGGTCGCTCCGCAAAAGGAACTAGGTCATTCATCAGCTAGTCCCTTTTACATGAACGATGAAAACCCAGATGATCAAAACTAAGTGAACTTGATCTTGTTCAACTAGATAAATCGAATTCCAAGGATCGCTCGTTCATTTTGCGGAATATTTATTTTGAACGTCTCATCAATAGTATATTCCCATATCGCTTGCTTTATTCCGGAACTTGGCAACTCTATAATCTCCTCCCGTGATACTACTTCGTGGTAGTTAGATACAAATCAAGTTTAGCACTTTGTGGTTTTATTCACATTATTTTCCATTATTGCTACAGCCTCATACCATCAAACACAGAGGTCGTCAGGCATGTTGCACGCCGTATTTGTTTGTTTTGGTTTTGCTTTGGGTTTTTTTTTCGTGAATGAGAGGTGTATGCGCATGCGTTTGCAACGTATGGGTTTTGTTGCAACATCCCAGAACTCTCTCGTGTTCTCTTTTTTATTTACTCTCTCGAGAGATATTCAATGTTTGAACGTGCAGAAAATGTGGTTGTTGCTATCCTTCCTTCTTCCGCTCTGTGATGGCAATGTCGCGTGGATTGTTGTGTGTGTGTGGGTATTAAGCCTATGTTGTGTCATGTGTGTGCGCCAACATCGAATTCTCTCTTTTTGGTCCTACGATTTGTGTATTTTTCTTTTTTTGTAATACTACTTTGTAATTGTTTGTTGCTCTGGCCTACCTCCCTACTACCCCGCAGAATTAACTTTAACGTAATCGTGCGGTGTATGTGCGGCCTCTGCTGCTGTTATTATTACATTTAGTGCGTGGCAAGTAGCAGAAAAGTGTACAAGAAAAATCAAACGAAGAAGAAGAAGAAAAAAAGCATAACACGACGAAGAAGTGAACCTTAAGTTGCGTCAGTCATGTGCTTGTATGCCTCAGTTTCGGTTTAAATTTCAGACACTAAACGGCAAAAAAAACAGTACGCAAGCACGGAAGAAAATTAGCTCATGGGGTTATTTTTTTCCTGCTATTCAGTAAATCGGGCAAAAACACGCAACAGTGAAAAAAAAATTATATTTAAGAAAAAAAAATGCTTCAAATTGATATTTAATTTTTGTTTCTTTGCAAAATTATTTTCTTTTATCTAGTGTTACAATAAAAACGTGTAAATTAATTTTAAACAATTTCCTTCGTTCGTTTATCCGCCAATCCATGAAGTTTGAAGTTTTCTAAAAGAAAATCAAAAAAATTCAAATCTCCAAGTTGAAACAATAATAACAATATACACAGTAATCAAATCTACTCGAAACGAGCAACACCACCAGTCTTTTTTTTTGTGTGAAAAAAGCTAACAAGCAAAGGAAAACAATAACAACAACACCAAAAACATCACCACATACCACACATTTTCAAACAGGTAATTTTTTCATAGTATTTTTCCTCTCCCTCTATGTATTTCTCGCTCTCTCTTCCAATACACACACTTGATTTCCAGTATAATTACCCTTTGGGGGTTTTTCTCTCACTGCCTGGTGCGCTCGCTCTCTCTCTCTCTGCATTACGTGCACATTGTGTGTGTGGCAAAAATCTTGTTTTGTTTTTTGTCATTCTCCCTTTCCCCACTGTCCTCACTCTCTCTCTCTCTCACTCCCCATTTAGTCTCATCCATACCATTCCTTTTTTTGCATTCTTTGCCTCCATCATATTCTGTTTATGTTTCTTCTTTGATTTTGTATCTTCGTTTTCGATGTCCTTTAATGTCCTTTGGCAAATGTGTGTGTGAGTGGGTGTGTGTACCAGTCAGAGATTTCTTATTGGACGAACGACAACATGTGTTGTATGACATGAATTGGTGGTCAAACATCATCATGCAAGTGTAAAGTATTGTGGTTGCTGTGATTTAAGTATTTCATACATGATATGGATTTGCAGGAGGTGAGAGATAGAGAGAGAGAGAGCGCGCGCGAGGTGGGTAGCAATGGTGGGTAGCTACCATTGCATACCTGTATTTATTCCATGCATGCTCTTGTCTGTCTGTCTCTAGGTATGGAAATTGAAAGGAAAAATTTCCATAACATAGAAAAACACCGGAAGTCCTTCAATGTGTACATAGAAGTTCTGCAGAAGATCTCCAACAAACACAGAGGAACACCCGTAGTCCTTCAATGTATATATAGAAGTCCTCCAAACTAACATAAGACCACAAAAAAGGTCTAAGGACTTTTATGAGATAAAAAGAAATATGTCAGACCTAGACAGGTCTTACAAACGAGTGGAGAAAAATGAATCAGTTGTTCATTGAAGAAGTTTTTAATTCTCTTAAGCTTAGAATACTTCCAATCAGCCATCTATTGTGGAGTGTAAAGTCTGGAGATCCGAATATCTCCAAGAAGATCTCCAACAAACACAGAGGAACACCCGTAGTCCTTCAATGTATATAAAGAAGTCCTCCAGAAGTTCTCCAAACTAACATAAGACCACAAAAAAGGTCTAAGGACTTTTATGAGATAAAAAGAAATATGTCAGACCTAAACAGGTCTTTCGAAGGGTTGGAGAAAAATGTATCAGTTGTTCATTGGAGAAGTTTTTAATTCTCTGAAGCTTAGAATACTTCCAATCAGCCATCTATTGTGAAGTGTAAAGTCTGGAGATCCGAATATTACAATTGAATACAACTTGTATTTTTCTTTTGCCTACTCTTGTAGTCGATCTTTGTTTGTAGAAGTTAATCCGAAGAACTTTTATAACATCGATGAAGTGTTTCAGAAGATCTTCTACAGACCTAATTGAACAGCGGAAGTTCAGAAGATCTTCTATAAACATAGTTTAATAACGGAAGTCCTTCACTATGTATATATCAGACAAAGGAAGTCCTTTTTAGTCCGTCAATTTGCTTGTTTGGCCCAAATTTTGGTCCTTCGATCGAATTTATTTTGCTTCAGTAAAAAATGTAATGTAGTCTTATATTAAGATGAAGACTAGCTAGAGCTCTTTTTTGGATTTTGTAGGTCCTTCGATCTGATCAGTAAAAATAAGTTGTACACATCGTCTGTTGTCATTTGGTCCTTCGATCTACTTGGAGTGTAAAGTCTGGAGATCCGAATATTACCATTGAATACAACTTGTATTGTTTTTTTGTCTACTCTTGTAGTCGATCTATGTTCGTAGAAGTTAATCCGAAGAACTTCTATAACATCGATGAAGTTTTTCAGAAGATCTTCTACAGATCTAATTGAACAGCGAAAGTTTTTCAGAAGATCAGTTACAGAAAGTCCTTCACTATATGTAGAAGTGCTTCAGAAGATCTTCTATAAACATAGTTGAATACCGGAAGTCGTTCACTATGTATATGTCAGACACAGGAAGTCTTTAATATATATAAAAGTCTTGCAGAAAATCCACAAACATAGAAGTGCACCCGAATTCCTTCAATATATCTAAAGACAGCCTTTAGATGATCTTCTGCTAAGACGGACCCAAAAATGTGTTTCAGGTTGGATTCGATGTGAATCTAACCTAGTTTTGAAAATAAAAGTAGTGGCAGTTAATTTATTCTTGTCCCGATAATCCGGTGAAGCCTAGTAATGTTCCGAGTCGATTAATTTATTGCGAACGTATATGAAATTTTCAACATTTTTGGTCCTTCAATTTGCTTGTTTGGCCTAAATTTTGGTTCTTCGATCGGATTTATTTTGCATCAGTAAAGAATGTAATGTAGAGCTCTTTTATGAAAATGGAATTACTTCTGAGAATTTTTTGGAGTTATTCCTCCCTGGTGCTGTGTAGAGTATTTTCTAGAGTTGGGCAATTTCGTTCCTGAAGCGGTTTAAACTTTGTTTAGTTGAACCATAAAAACCCAGATGGACAAAAGGAACTAAGTAAACTTGATCTCGTCCACCTAGTTCAAACTGGAGCAAACACCTAGAGCTCTTCTATGAAAGTCGAATTATTCTATGAAATTTTTGGAATTTATCCGCCCCGGTGCGTTCTAGAATGTATACAGATAGTTTGTTGTCATTCACCAAATTTTGGATTTTGTGGGTCCTTCGATCTGCTGATCAGTAAAAAGAAGTTGTACAGATCGTCTGTTGTCATTTGGTCCTTCGATCTACTTGTTTAAATGTAATTTTGTCCATTCGATCTACTTGTTTGGACGAAATCTGAGTAATTTAGCAAATTTTGGTCCTTCGATCTATTTGTTTGGACGAAATGTCTGTAATAATTTTCGGTCGTCTGGTTGTTGAGGTTGTACAGATCGTCTGTTGTCATTTGGTCCTTCGATCTACTTGTTTAAATGTAATTTTGGCCATTCGATCTACTTGTTTGGACGAAATCTGATGTTTTTCGTCTTCAGGTATATGTTGTAATTTAGCAAATTTTGGTCCTTCGATCTATTTGTTTGGACAAAATGTCGGTAATCATTTTTCGTCCTTCGATTTATATGGTTTGACAAATTTGTGGTCCTTCGATTTGATTTTTTTTGTCTTAAGTGGAATGCAGGCATACAGAAAGTCTCCTGCATATGTTGTCATTTACCAAATTGTGTTCCCTCGATCTACATCGTTGGATGAAATTTTGGTCCTCCGATCTGTTTGTTTGGACGAAATATTGGTCCTTCGTTCAGATTATTTTTTTTTACTTGAGAACTTCTAAAAGTCTGTTCTCAAATGACATTGTATGCGTTCAAGATTTATAGAGGGGGAACTAGTAGAAATTTTACATTTAGAAATCGCGAAAATTGAAGTATGTTTCGGTGGAATTAATTTGATCATATCCCTTGACGAATCCGCTAATTCTCCCAAGCTTATAAAACTTTAAGGACACAATTCTCTAGAGTAGATTTTATATGTAGAATATCTCCATAATGTATTCTGACTATCGAAGATATCTAGAGGTGTACCTTAGTATAGGTAGCTCTTAAAAAAGTGATTTTATTATATTCCAGACCTACAGGATAAAGTAGTCAATATGTCTCTTAAGTTTAATCAAATATTTACCAAAACATTTTGTTTTGGATAAAACTCTGTATTTTCAGAACAACATTACAAGACAGATACTGCCACCTAGAGGTGCCCAGAAGATCTCCTTTCGTTATTCTATCTAGAGAAGACTTTTCGATGAAGTCAAGCATCCAATTTTGTTCCTAAAATGTGACTATTTTTGTAATAATGTATATTGATGGTACTAATAATCAAAACGCCCTTCAGCAGGATTTCATTTCAAGCTTGTTAAGCATTGGATTTTATTCATAGACATTTTGGTCCTTCGATCTACGTTGTTTATTTTTGTTTTCGGTATGCACCTTGTATTCCTGAAAACTGGACCTTTGATTAATGCAATGTGTTGTCAGGTTATTGAGACCTATAAAATGTTTAATGCAAATTTGATTTTGTCCTTTGATCTACGTTTTTTATTTTGGTTTTCGGTGCACCTTGTTCTCATGAGAAATGGTCCTTCGATCTACGTTTTTATCTTGGTTTTCGGTACACCTTGTATTCATGAGAAATGGTCCTTCGATCTATGTTGTTTATTTTGGTTTTCTGTACACTTTGTATTCATGAGAAATCGTTCTTCGACCCACGTTGCTTATGTTTTTGGTCCACCTTGTATTTTTATTTCCGAAAGGTCTTCCTTCGACCAATATTTCCCTTTTTCAATAATTTTTAATTTAATAAATTTAATTTTTACTTGCTGCACCATTAAAGTTTTTGAACAGATATGGGTGTGAATAGAACGTTTCTTTGTTCAAAGGAATTTTAAGTAATGCTACATTACTTACTAGCCCTAAGAATATCAAAATGTTTTGAGTGAACAAAAGTGGCCAATTTTATGTTTTCCTCTTCTTTCTTTTTCTTGCCATCATATAATTACAGAGTTATGAAGCTGAAAATTGATGGTATAGTATGTGAAGAAAAGATGCAGCTTGTCGTTCAGAATATATGTTGGTATTCTTGGTATATTGTGATGTGCTGCATTATATCCAAGTATTATAGTGGAGGGGAGGGCTAGTGACCAATATAACCAGTCCACAAAGTACATCTATGCTCTCTATATGCTTTGGAAACAAACAAACAATTGGAAGTTCTTTGACTACAAAACAGAGTACGACAAACAGCGACAGCCATCTAGACATCCATCCATCTAGCCAATGCGCCACATCATCGTCATCATCACCAACCACCATCACAAAAACAAAATTATTACGTCGCAGTTGTTGGAAAAATGTACTGGGGAGCAGCATGCTGCTGGACACATTGCATTCAATTTTATCGTCTTCTTTCTTACAATCATTTTGTTCGCTTATTTCATTTTGCGTCTTCTTTTTCCACCAAAGATTAGGAATCATAGAATAAATAAACAATGAACCCAGCATTATAAAGGCAATGAAAAACTGATGTTAAATGTTTACAAAAGCCGAGTGGTTAAATGCAGCAGCATCCCATGAAGCATACAGAACAACCATAAACATTAATATTTTCACAGTCATAAAATTCTATTGTTTCCCCTACGCCCTTCTTCTTTCTATTAAATGTTGGAAACGGATGGGAAGGGGGGATTTATTTAACAATGCCATGCAATTAATAAAACTATTAAATGACATGAATTTGTTAATTGATTTCTTGCATTCAAGGGTTTGAAAGACAGATGTTATATGTGGAATTTTTAAAGATAGAAGAATGGTCCGAAGATTTCATATATCTGCGTCAAACTCTAGATCAACCATAAATCGGCCTTTACAATTTTTATCGATCAGAAAGGGTATTTCGAAATTTTTTGTTATGAAGATCGAATTGTTAAGAATTATTTTTGCTCGAAGGACCATTTTTTCTCAGAAAGTGAGATGTTTTTCCTTTATATCTTCTACAGCCTTCCATATACCAGAAATGAGTGAAGATTGCTCTATAAGTGTGTTATCAACACATAAACCTTCTTTAAGACTGACTTCTAACCAACTTTGTATGTTAGATTTCAAAATGGTTTAGTCGAAGGACCATATTTCCTTTGCTTAATGGTACGCAGGTTATAAAAATGTGCAGAGGCACATTTCAAGAAAATGAGGGAGATAATGGCCAGCAAATCAAAGGACCACTAGTTAACTGATCGAAGGACAATTTTTTTATTTTTTTGGATTTTGTCTTGAAAACTTTCTCCCGATTTCTATGATGGTGTCATAATTGAATAGCAATATGTATTATTCGTTTAACAATCGAAGTACGATTTCTTATTTTAGTACTCTAGCATGCTGTTCATAATTTAGCCTTTTTTCTACTTTTTGACTAAATAGCATTTTTAGATTCCAAAATGGATTGGTCGAAGGACCACGTTTCCTTTGGCTTAGAATTGCGTGCAGTTTATCAAAAAGTTAACACAATTAATATATGTCAACTGATCGAAGGACCAATTTCAATATTGGATTTTAACTTGCAAATGTTGTACCAACATCTATAGTGGTATAATAATATAATAATATCATATGTTTTAGTGGATCGATGATTATTCCCACTTCCATACCATAAGAGAGAATTGTCGAATATTTTCAACTAATCGAAGGACAATTTTTCTTATGCAATACTCCCGCCAATCAAAGGACCATATTCCAATTTAAATATTTTGATCTGGAAATTTTCTCACTACTTGTTTAAGTTTGAATACAACTAAATGATCAAAAATAAAATGAAAATATAGAGCAAGTTATAAAAGTCGAAGGACCCTTATTTATAATGAAATTTTCATATTCGAACAGCTCAAAGGTCAAACATGTTTGCGTGCTCAAGGCTTTAATACAATCTCCAGAATATTTTCGCGATAATATTCGGCATTTATTCAGATGCCACGGTCGATTAATACGAGCGGAGAGCGACCATCAGCTGTTAGAGTCTAAACGCAACTATAGAGTCTAGAGTCAGCGACAGTCGTTTGCCGATGGATGTGAAAATAAAATCGATTTTAACTAGCGAAGACACAAACCGAATTATACACCACCATACAGTATAACAGTTATATTGATCAGTATAACACAATAGTGTGAAGTTAAAAACGAATTATATCAACGAAATTTAGTAAATTTATTTTATGAATCCTATCATGCAAAATCTGGGAGGGATAGTCCATATGGAAGGTACCATTGGAAAGCCCACGAAGAGTACTTTAAGAACAAATTATACACAGATCATTTCATTTCGGAAATTTTGAAAAACATATTTTTTAATTTTTTTCAAGAAGTTATCATCGAATGCCACTGTGCAAAATCTGGGAGGGATAGGTCCATATGGAAGGTACCATTGGAAAGCCCACGAAGAGTACTTTAAGAAAAAATTATACCCAGATCATTTCATTTCGGAAATTTTGAAAAAAATAATTTTTAATTTTTTTCAAGAAGTTATCATCGAATGCCACTGTGCAAAATCTGGGAGGGATAGGTCCATATGGAAGGTACCATTGGAAAGCCCACGAAGAGTACTTTAAGAAAAAATTATACCCAGATCATTTCATTTCGGAAATTTTGAAAAAAAATAATTTTTAATTTTTTTCAAGAAGTTATCATCGAATGCCACTGTGCAAAATCTGGGAGGGATAGGTCCATATGGAAGGTACCATTGGAAAGCCCACGAAGAGTACTTTAAGAAAAAATTATACCCAGATCATTTCATTTCGGAAATTTTGAAAAAAATAATTTTTAATTTTTTTCAAGAAGTTATCATCGAATGCCACTGTGCAAAATCTGGGAGGGATAGGTCCATATGGAAGGTACCATTGGAAAGCCCACGAAGAATACTTTAAGAAAAAATTATACCCAGATCATTTCATTTCGGAAATTTAAAAAAAAAAATAATTTTCATTTTTTTCAAGAAGTTAAACGCTATATACCAGTTATATTCCGAAACAGTTTTTTTCTTTGTTTTTGTTTTTTTTTTTAATAGACATTCACTGTTGGCCAAAATTAAAGCTACTGAAATTGCGAGTCCGTGTTAAGGGTTGTTTATTACCAAGAGCAAAAATGTAACTATTCACTTTTTTCAAATACTTAAGTAATTCCCGAGTTATAAAGGGGTGAACCTCCGCTTCAGCTATGTTAAAAAATTGGCAATATTGTCCATATATATATATATATATTATAAATACGGGCATTGTACTTTTTCAAATACAATCCTTTTGTGTATTTCAAAAAATATATACCTATTTGTTTGTGCTTTTCGATAAAAATATTCGTATATTTATTCATACCTTGTGGTATTTTATTTATTTTTGGTCCTTGGATTTAAAAAAAAAATTGATTTTTTTAAAATATTTTTTTCAAATTACAATAAGGCTTATAACGTCCGGTATAACGAATGGTGTATTGTCAGGCCTATTCGTTATAGCAAAAATTGTTATATCGCAAATAACGAACGTTTTCCAAATTTATATACTAGGTATAATGAATTCCACAAAAAGGAATGGGCTAACCTTATAAAAAAATTGTAAACATGTTATTGTTGTTGTTGTGTTGAAAATGGATTAACATTAGCATTATCATTTAAAAACTTTGCGATATAACGAATTTTTTGCTATAACGAATAAGCCAGACAATACACCATTCGTTATACCGGAACTGTACAAGCCTTATTGTAATTTGAAAAAAAAAATATTTTTAAAAAATCGATTTTTGTAAATCCACGGACCAAAAATAAATAAAATACCATAAGATATGAATAAACAGTGGTGGTCACATAATTAAAACATTTACTGTGGTAAACATTTTTTGGTCAGCCCTCGATCCGTTTGAAGTATATTTAAAAATTTTTTATTTCAGAACACTTTGATATACTGCACTTAAGAGATTTTGTGTGAAAATAGAAAATTATTCCTCGCTATTTTTCCATAAATAACGGTTTTTTTGAAAATATATCGACTTTGAAGTGGCCATATAATTAAAACATTGTGTGATTTTTTACTTTACTGAATTTTTTGAAAATATTTTTAAATAGCGTATATAGCGTTTAACTTCTTGAAAAAAATGAAAATTATTTTTTTTTTAAATTTCCGAAATGAAATGATCTGGGTATAATTTTTTCTTAAAGTATTCTTCGTGGGCTTTCCAATGGTACCTTCCATATGGACCTATCCCTCCCAGATTTTGCACAGTGGCATTCGATGATAACTTCTTGAATAAAATTAAAAATTATTTTTTTCAAAATTTCCGAAATGAAATGATCTGGGTATAATTTTTTCTTAAAGTACTCTTCGTGGGCTTTCCAATGGTACCTTCCATATGGACCTATCCTTCCCAGATTTTGCACAGTGGCATTCGATGATAACTTCTTGAAAAAAATTAAAAATTATTTTTTTCAAAATTTCCGAAATGAAATGATCTGTGTATAATTTGTTCTTAAAGTACTCTTCGTGGGCTTTCCAATGGTACCTTCCATATGGACCTATCCCTCCCAGATTTTGCATGGTAGGATTCATAAAATAAATTTACAAAATTTCGTTGATATAATTCGTTTTTAACTTCACACTATTGTGTTATACTGATCAATATAAGTGTTATACTGTATGGTGGTGTATAATTCGGTTTGTGTCTTCGCTAGTTAAAATCGTTTTTATTTTCACATCCATCGTTTGCCGTGTGTTTCTTATTGGCAACGGGAAATAGCGACGGCTGACGTTCGCGACTAGCGGCTTGACGCTAGAAAAGATTTTATTCATTTTTGCTCAGCGTCATACTCAAATTTGCTCTCTTGCTCTCAATTGAGTTGCCATATTTTAGGTAAAAATCAACAGTGCTACCAAATTTCAATGAGAATTTATATCAAAACATATGGCAGTGCTGTTAAAAAAAACTAATATTTTCAAAGATTGTGGACTTTTTTTTTAACGAATTAATAATAAAATGGAAGAAATATAATTTTTTCAATAATTTTATCCAAGTTCCTTGACATTATTGTTCATTAAATAATAAATTGATTTTGGTTTGCACAACGTAAAATTTTCTGTCAGAAAATGAAAAAAAAAAATAATTGACATTTTGTACCGCTAACGCTAACTCTTTCGTTTGGTTTCCACGCCGGCGAAAAAGTATGACGCTGACTCGTGACCATGGCTGCCGCTTGAGTTCTGGTGGACAACCGACGGTGCACAATTACAGCTGAAATCTTTGGCAAGTAAACACGATTATTTTATTTGTTTACAACTGCTGGACAACGAATGTTTTCTCATCGGAGAAAACCAATCGATAGTTCACCACTTTCGGCCCAGCAAACCAACTCTTTAGCTCTTTTGAGCCTATTTTCTTTCTGTTGTGGTGTTAGTACTTGCACTTTTTGAATTTCAATGGCTTTACCCTGAACTAATTTTTAATAAACTTTTCACTATATTTTCATTAAAAAACAAAATTATTCACTATGTATCGAAGGACCATTTTCTTTTTGTTGTGCTATATCAATAGCTCGAAGGACCATTTCTTATTACAGTTTTTTTATTTTTCTAATTTCGAGGCCATTTTTTTTATATAATGCTTTTTTAACAATTAGGGCTTTAATAATTTAATAATAACGAATTATAGTAGAGTTTGTTGGCCAATCGAAGGACCATTTTTTACTATTTAAGTATTCTTGCCTCGTAACTCTTTGTAATTTCTAAAATAATTACTTTTTTGTTGAAAAACAATACACCTTATTAATCTACGCGAAGGACCATTTCTTTCTGTTACGAGTTTGAATACTCATATTCAAATAGGTCGAAGGACCATTTGTTTCTTATTTAATGTGTCATGTATGTCCATGTTCAATGTTCATGTACAGTCCATTCAATTTTTTTTCATCACTATCATTTTCAAGTTGAAAGCCAAGTATTTACCATGTACACCTAATCGAAGGTCGAAGGACCAATTGTTTGTTATTTAATGTTCATGTAATTTCTAAGTACAGTCCATTCCATTTTTTAATTGCTCTTCGCCATTTTTAAGTTGTAAAGCAATTTTCCAACATGTTCTCCGAACCGAAGGACCATTTTTTATATTATGATATATGATTTCTTAATATAGTTTCGTATATTCGCGATTCTTTTTTCTAAATTGAAGCCCGATTTTTTATTAATTAATGTTTGTTAATGCTTGAGGCATTCATGATTTAAAAATAATGCATTACTTAGTTCCTTGGCCAATCGAAGGACCATTTTATTTTTCTACTTTAAATATTCTCTCTTCAAAACGTTTTATAGATTCAAAACAGCTCTTCCCAATTTGTTTTAAATTGCTGTTTGCATTTTTCGTTAGAAAAAATTATCCAGCAAAATTTGTATCTACTCGAAGGACAATTTCTGTTTGTTATGATAGCTCGAAGGACCATTTATGTCAGCATTTAATACTCATGTAGATCCTAAGGATAGATTTTAGAGAACTTTTTAAATTTACTATTTCTTTTTTTCCGATAAAAACAAATATCCTTTATATACACCATTACCATCTACTCGAAGGACCATTTATGTTTGTTATGAAAGGAACACTCACATTCCAATAGGTCGAAGGACCATTTATGACAGCATTTAATACTCATGTAGATCCTAAGAATAGATTTTAGAGAACTGCTTAAATTTACTATTTCCTTTTTTTTCGATAAAAAAACAAATATCCATTATATCCATACATTACCACCTACTCGAAGGACCATTTCTGTTTGTTGTGAAGGGAATACTCACATTCCAATAGCTCGAAGGACCATTTATGACAGCATTTAATACTCATGTAGATCCTAAGAATAGATTTTAGAGATTTTTTGAGGTCACTATTCCTTTTTGTTGGTTAAGAAAGCAATTATCCACAATATTCACCATTACCATCTACTCGAAGGACCATTTCTGTTTGTTATGAAGGGAATACTCAAATTCCAATTGTTCGAAGGACCATTTATGTCAGCATTTAATGCTCATGTGGTTCCTAAGATTAGATTTGAGATATTATTTAGTTCACTATTTCCTTTTTTGGATAAAAAGCAAATATCCACCGAATTCACCTAATCGAAGGACCATTATCTTTTTTATGAACGATGTGCTAATATCCCTTTTTATGTTATTTTAAAATGTTCATGTATTCACATCCATCCATTAATATGATTTATGTTCCACAAAATATAAAACATTATTTTAATTATCTTTATCGTTATTATCTTTCTTGGCTTTCTCTTTTTGCTTTTATGTTCTTTGGAGAAATAAATAAATGAAAAACGCAATACTTCGTACTCCTCCACATGAGGAAGGAGATTGTCATGTGATCCCCTGTCTCAATTAATTTTTTTTTCTTCTTCCATTTCACTTTTTATTTTTGTTTGTGGATTATGTGTGGTTTGGAATGTGTCATCATTACCATCATCCTCCTGAGTTGAGTCCCTTGATATTTTGTTTTGTCATCGTCGGTTTGGACATAACCAAAAATTATATTTTGAATTGTTTCTTCGGGTTGAGAAGATGTATAGAGGAGACCATCCCCCATATCAATGTTACATGTGTCCACAAAAAGGAAAATTAATATTCCCCCGTCCTGGTAATACACACATCCTTCTTTGGTGTAAATCAATTTATTTATTTTTTTATGCATTTCTTTTTAAATTTATTTTCTCCATGATATAAGGTTTTGATTACTCTAATAACTTACCACCTCTCGACTACCTCTCTTCTTGGTGGAATAAAATGTGATTGTATACATGTGGTGGTTGTGTTGGTACTCTTCTTAGGGTAGTTTCTCCACCGGGTTATTCATTTTGGTGTAATTATTTCCATTTAATTAAACCGGAATGCAAATGCAAATTGTCGTCCTTACCAACGCGACTCCGTATCACTTGAATTGATTGTGCGTGTATGCCTTGTCGAACTAACACATATTCACCCACATTCTTTAGCCATACTTTTTCTGATTGTCCTTCTACGTCTTCGTTTGATCCTTTCTCTTGTGTGGCACCACAAACAATAAACACTTGCAGACAATGACAAATAGTGGTCTCGCCCCGGTTTTATTCCTTCACACCACCTCTACCTACTCCTTGTGGTTAATTCACAGTGAATGCCTGCTGCGAATTGGGGTCGCCTGTTCTTTTTCTGTTTTCCTTTGCCTTGTCCAAATGCTAACTGCGACATTATTTTTTTTGTCCTTTCTGAATCGAAAGTTTTAGAGTTCTCTTCAAATCAAATTGAAAATAAATATCCTTCGTAGAAGCTGAAAATCACCAGAAATATTGTTAATAAAATTGTGGACGGATGTTGCTTGTTGATGTCATTGAAATAAAGTCACGTTTGCTATGATTGTGAAAAAAAAACATACATACGTCAAGATCTAAAGGAAATACGCAATATATATACAAGGTTATCGGAAACATGGGGAGTCATTGAGTTAGTTTAAGAGAGAGGGGGAGTGAAGGACATTTTTGCCAAGCACATAAACAGTTTAAGAGGAAATTGCAAAGAAACCCATGTGGATGTTGAAACTATTGGGCGCCATTTGTGAATGCTTTTTAGAATATCAATTAGCAAACGAAATTTAATTTATATTTTTTAATTTTATTGTAAGTTTCGTTGACTAAAATCCCAACATCATTGAATGTTTTATATTCAAGGGGTTTTAAATCCACGATTAAGATCCCAGCTCGAAGGACCATTTTGCTTATTATTTAAATCATGTGTCTAGAGGTTTCTTCTTCATATCTGCAGGCCGCATTTGTTTATTAGTTTATGTTCTTTAACGACTTTTAGCTTTAACAAATTTAGAATAATGCCTTATAACTGTTTATTGATCAACCGAAGGACCATTAATAATATTTAAGTATTTTCACTTCACAACTTATTGTAGTTTCTCAGAATAGCTATTTTCGGTTTGTTTAAATTCATTCTTAATTTAATTCTTTTGAGAAACATTCTTCGATCTTGTTCTAAGAGTTAGAGTTCGTTAGAAAAAAAATTCTCTTCACGCTCGAAGGACCATTTATTTATTATTTATTTTTTTTAATCTGGAGACTTTCCTAACCGATTGGATGGCTTTCATAATACACTAATAATAAGTTATAGTTTAATTTTTTGATCAATCGAAGGACCATTTGTGTTATTAAAGCATTCTCTCTGAAATACTCCACAAAACGATAGACCATTTTCCCACTTTAATACTTCCTCTGTAAAGTTTTTTCACAATTCGATCAATCAATAATTAATTTGATAAGTTATTCTAGTCGAAGGACATTTTCTCATTTCTCGAAGAAGCCTTTTTTTTTAATTTCCACAAGTTCGTAAAAGAGGTCATACTAAAATATCCATTAAAGAAATCCTTCGATCTCTGCAAAAAATATATTTAAACAAATCCACATATCCGTGAAAGAGGTCACAATAATGTCCTCAAAATTATTTAATCGATTAAATGGTCCTTTGAGATGTACAAACATGTATTTAAACGAATCATCAGAGTTGTAAAAGAAGTCAGCTATAGAAAAATGTATTTATAAGAATTCGCAGATTCATTCATGAGGTCATACCCAAGTGTTCTCAAAATTTCTTTAATAGATTAAATGGTCCTTCGAGCTATACAAAATGGCATATAATAATAAGAGATCATACTAAAATGTTCTCTAAATTATTTAATCGATTTAATGTTCCTTCGAATTATACCAAACCATATCCATTCATGAATCGATTAAATGGCCCTTCTATTTACACAAAAATGTTTGTAAAATAATCCGCGAATTCCTAAAAAAGGAAAATGTTCTCAAAATCATGTAATCGATTTAATGGTCCTTCGAGCTATACGGTATATATTTAAATAAATCTGCAGATTGATTAATGAGGTCATAGTTTTGTGTCTTTTAAAGTGATTTAATCGATAGGTCCGTTAAGATAAATTCAGTATTTATCTAGCAAAGACACAAACCATCAAGTTAACAGAGCTATTGACAGAGCAATGTTAACGTTAACAGCGCAATGTTAATTTTAATAAAGCTAATAAAAATTACTATTTTTCTAAAAAATATTAGAATTATTACTTATTTTTAATAAAAACATGCGTAACATTCAAAAATAAATTATTTATAAGATTATTGGCCATACTAAGAAAAACCCCTCACTCGTAATGGCATTATATGTGGCAAGACAATTCCGTATGCCTTTTTGTCCACTGCTCCTTCCAGGACAATTCTGCCGGGACAACATGGGTACCTATGGAAAGCTAATGGAGAGTACTTTCATCCTAGCTAATAAAATTATTGAAAAATTCCGCCCGAGTTGGGTGTATTTAACAAAAACTGGCGAAGTCCTGGGGCAAGGATAATTATTTTGTCCACAGCTCCTTCCAGGACAATTCTGCCGGGACAACATGGGTATCATCGGAAAGCTAATGAAGAGTACTTTCATCCTAGCTAATAAAATTATTGAAAAATTCCGCCCGAGTTGGGTGTATTTAACAAAAACTGGCGAAGTCCTGGGGCAAGGATAATTATTTTGTCCACTGCTCCTTCCAGGACTATTCTGCCGGGACAACATGGGTATCATCGGAAAGCTAATGAAGAGTACTTTCATCCTAGCTAATAAAATTATTGAAAAATTCCGCCCGAGTTGGGTGTATTTAACAAAAACTGGCGAAGTCCTGGGGCAAGGATAATTATTTTGTCCACTGCTCCTTCCAGGACAATTCTGCCGGGACAACATGGGTATCATCGGAAAGCTAATGGAGAGTACTTTCATCCTAGCTAATAAAATTATTGAAATATTCCGCCCGAGTTGGGTGTATTTAACAAAAACTGGCGAAGTCCTGGGGCAGGGATAATTATTTTGTCCACTGCTCCTTCCAGGACAATTCTGCCGGGACAACATGGGTACCTATGGAAAGCTAATGAAGAGTACTTTCATCCTAGCTAATAAAATTATTAAAAAATTCCGCCCGAGTTGGGTGTATTTAACAAAAACTGGCGAAGTCCTGGGGCAAGGATAATTATTTTGTCCACTGCTCCTTCCAGGACAATTCTGCCGGGACAACATGGGTACCTATGGAAAGCTAAAGCTGAGTACTTTCATCCTAGCTAATAAAATTATTGAAAAATTCCGCCCGAGTAGGGTGTATTTAACAAAAACTGGCGAAGTCCTGGGGCAAGGATAATTATTTTGTCCACTGCTCCTTCCAGGACAATTCTGCCGGGACAACATGTGTACCTATGGAAAGCTAATGGAGAGTACTTTCATCCTAGCTAATAAAATTATTGAAAAATTCCGCCCGAGTTGGGTGTATTTAACAAAAACTGGCGAAGTCCTGGGACAAGGATAATTATTTTGTCCACTGCTCCTTCCAGGACAATTCTGCCGGGACAACATGGGTATCATCGGAAGCTAATGGAGAGTACTTTCATCCTAGCTAATAAAATTATTGAAAAATTCCGCCCGAGTTGGGTGTATTTAACAAAAACTGGCGAAGTCCTGGGACAAGGATAATTATTTTGTCCACTGCTCCTTCCAGGACAATTCTGCCGGGACAACATGGGTACCTATTAAAAGCTAATGAAGAGTACTTTCATCCTAGCTAATAAAATTATTAAAAAATTCCACCCGAGTTGGGTGTATTTAACAAAAACTGGCGAAGTCCTGGGGCAAGGATAATTATTTTGTCCACTGCTCCTTCCAGGACAATTCTGCCGGGACAACATGGGTATCATCGGAAAGGTAATGAAGAGTACTTTCATACTAGCTAATAAAATTATTGAAAAATTCCGCCCGAGTTGGGTGTATTTAACAAAAACTGGCGAAGTCCTGGGGCTAGGATAATTATTTTGTCCACTGCTCCTTCCAGGACAATTCTGCCGGGACAACATGGGTATCATCGGAAAGCTTATAGAGAGTACTTTCATCCTAGCTCATAAAATTATTGAAAAATGCATGGGTGTGAAGATAAATTGGACAATTTAAATTGGATATTGAACAGAGTGGATGTTAACAAAACTCTCTTAACTCAGTAACAGAGCTATATTAAGGAGTTACATAGTGATGAGTGCGAAGATAAATTGGATTTTTTAGATTTTATTATTTTGTTTTGTATTCATAGCACATATATTGCAATAAAATAAAAAATCACCTTCCTATAAGATCTCAACATTATTTAAACAAAAATCAGAGACCTACTTAAACTAAATTCAACAGATAAAATATATTAAATCGAAAATGTAGATCAGGCCAAAACGACTAAAGCAGCTACGTTATAAAAGATGGGCGGATGAAACTGGGCTTAAATGAAAGGTCTCGAGGAGTACTTTATACCATTTATATTCTAAAACTGTTTCAGAAAGCTAAATTGGGCGACTTTCTGAAAATATCCTGAAATCCTATAAAGACCACTGTGCGAAAATAGACCACTGAAATGCGTTGGATTTTTAAGTGGTGACTAATTTTGGAACATTGACCGCTAAATTAGAAAGAATCTGAAATTCTGAAAGTTTAAAGCTATTTTTGTGGATAATGTAATGAAATGAAATGCTTAAAAAATTCGATTTATTGCTGAAATTTTATTACCAGAATTATTGACCCAATTTATTGAACTTCGGTTAAATGAAACATATGTCAATTATTCGGACTTGCCATTATTATTGAAACGCTCGGATAATTGAAACAAATTCACTGCATTCGGCCAGTTTCAATTAAGCGGATTGGACTGTATAATTTATTGCATTCTTGGATGTCACATGTTTTCCAATGATCTATTTATAGCTCTTTATACTAGTGCGAGTGGTGGATTCAACACACAAAATATGCGCTCACTGAGAGTCCGCGCTAAGGGATGTTTATTACCGAAAACAAAAATGTAACGTTCGCTATTTGTTGTTGTCGCAACGAAAAGCTAATGATCTCATCGGATCGAAAACAAAACAAGCATCATATTACAACACGCATGAAAAGTGCGGTGGCTCAGTTGGCAAGCGCGTTGGTTTTTGACAATTCTTTGTTTAAACGTTGGGTCGTAGGTTCAAATCCCAGCGCAGGAGAGCTTTTTTTTTATTTTAAATTTATTAAATCATATTAATTTTTTATATATATTTAATTTTCATATCTGAAAAACATTAAATTTTTTAAGCATATTTAATATATAAATAAATATATAAATATATTTACCTATATCCTTAATAAATACGCGCATTGTATTTATTCGATATTTTAAAAATACAATCATTTTGTGTATTCCAAAAAATATATATATATTTTGTGTTTTCCAAAAAAAAATCATATAGTTATTCAAAAAAAGTTTAAAGTAATGAAACATTGTGGTATTTTCATAAAAAATCTTGTGGTTTTTCGAAAAAATATGTTTTTTTTTAAACAGGACTTGTGTTAATTCAATAAAAAATAAACACTGCGAAACCCAATCCGGATTACCGAGATTTTCGGACAATCGAATTTTTAATTTGATTTAAATTTATAAAATTTAATTATTTTAATGTTCTTATCAAAAAATAAAATTATACATTGCAAAAATGTAAACTTTGAATAATAAAAAGTAAAAAGTAATATAAAAACAATTTTTTTCTCTATATAGGAAAAAATCGACCCAAGGGTCTCAGCGAATTTTTTTCTATAGAAAAAAATCGACCCAAGGGTCTCAGCGAATTTTTTTCTATAGAAAAAAATCGACCCAAGGGTCTAAGGGTCTCACGAATTTTTTTCTATAGAAAAAAAATCGACCCAAGGGTCTCACGAATTTTTTTCTATAGGAAAAAATCGACCCAAGGGTCTCACGAATTTTTTTCTATAGAAAAAAAATCGACCCAATTTTTTTCTATAGAAAAAAAGGGTCTGTACGAATTTTTTTCTAGAAAAAAATCGACCCAAGGGTCTCACGAATTTTTTTCTATAGAAAAAAATCGACCCAAGGGTCTCACGAATTTTTTTCTATAGAAAAAAATCGACCCAAGGGTCTCACGAATTTTTTTCTATAGAAAAAAATCGACCCAAGGGTCTCACGAATTTTTTTCTATAGAAAAAAATCGACCCAAGGGTCTCACGAATTTTTTTCTTTAGAAAAAAATCGACCCAAGGGTCTCACGAATTTTTTTCTATAGAAAAAAATCGACCCAAGGTTCTTTCTATAGAAAAAAATCGACCCAAGGGTCTCACGAATTTTTTTCTATAGAAAAAAATCGACCCAAGGGTCTCACGAATTTTTTTCTATAGAAAAAAATCGACCCAAGGGTCTCACGAATTTTTTTCTATAGAAAAAAATCGACCCAAGGGTCTCACGAATTTTTTTCTATAGAAAAAAATCGACCCAAGGGTCTCACGAATTTTTTTCTATAGAAAAAAATCGACCCAAGGGTCTCACGAATTTTTTTCTATAGAAAAAAATCGACCCAAGGGTCTCACGAATTTTTTTCTATAGAAAAAAATCGACCCAAGGGTCTCACGAATTTTTTTCTATAGAAAAAAATCGACCCAAGGGTCTCACGAATTTTTTCTATAGAAAAAAATCGACCCAAGGGTCTCACGAATTTTTTTCTATAGAAAAAAATCGACCCAAGGGTCTCACGAATTTTTTTCTATAGAAAAAAATCGACCCAAGGGTCTCACGAATTTTTTTCTATAGAAAAAAATCGACCCAAGGGTCTCACGAATTTTTTTCTATAGAAAAAAATCGACCCAAGGGTCTCACGAATTTTTTTCTATAGAAAAAAATCGACCCAAGGGTCTCACGAATTTTTTTCTATAGAAAAAAATCGACCCAAGGGTCTCACGAATTTTTTTCTATAGAAAAAAATCGACCCAAGGGTCTCACGAATTTTTTTCTATAGAAAAAAATCGACCCAAGGGTCTCACGAATTTTTTTCTATAGAAAAAAATCGACCCAAGGGTCTCACGAATTTTTTCTATAGAAAAAAATCGACCCAAGGGTCTCACGAATTTTTTTTATAGAAAAAAATCGACCCAAGGGTCTCACGAATTTTTTTTCTATACAAAAAAACTTGGCGACCCAAGGGTCTCACGAATTTTTTTCTATAGAAAAAAATCGACCCAAGGGTCCCGACGAATTTTTTTTCTATAGAAAAAAATCGACCCAAGGGTCCCGACGAATTTTTTTTCTATAGAAAAAAATCGACCCAAGGGTCCCGACGAATTTTTTTTCTATAGAAAAAAATCGACCCAAGGGTCTCACGAATTTTTTTCTATAGAAAAAAATCGACCCAAGGGTCTCACGAATTTTTTTCTATAGAAAAAAATCGACCCAAGGGTCTCACGAATTTTTTTCTATATAGAAAAAAATCGACCCAAGGGTCTCACGAATTTTTTTCTATAGAAAAAAATCGACCCAAGGGTCTCACGAATTTTTTTCTATAGAAAAAATCGACCCAAGGG